>NC_079446.1:30662812-30950312 GCF_903798145.1 Danio aesculapii | reverse complement strand
TCGAGCCCCGCCCTGAAACACAAGGTAACCAATTATCGAGCTGTCTCAAAGTGGACTCCGCCCATCCCTAGAGCAGGCCATCATCTCAGTGGAGGATCTCGAGATTCTCTACATTCTTATAAACATCTCCAGGAGGTGGAGGTCAATGATGTGATGCCGCAAGCTTTGAGAAGGTGAGCAATAGAATACAACATAATGTTAATGTAATCATGACAAAGAAAATAGCAGTCTGTTGTTGTTTTTTATCACTTCCTGATTCCTCAATCACTGGCACTTTTATGTCTTGTAATTTGTTCATTCTTTGTATTTTTTATTTACACATGACAATCATTACATCATATTATATTACACTGAA
This sequence comes from Danio aesculapii, assembly GCF_903798145.1. Taxonomy (NCBI): domain Eukaryota; kingdom Metazoa; phylum Chordata; class Actinopteri; order Cypriniformes; family Danionidae; genus Danio; species Danio aesculapii. The sequence continues at coordinate 30,949,957 of NC_079446.1, read as the reverse complement.
AACCTTCTAGTCTTTATGTATTTTTGCAATTTAAATGTGTTAATGAATATTTTGTTGTTTTCACACTTGTTTCAGAATTAAACTTTAATTTTAAATCATATTTGTTTTAAATAGTGCATTAGGTGTTCACAGCCGCCTATATATATATATATATATATATATATATATATATATGTATATATATATGTATATATATGTGTGTGTGTGTGTGTGTGTGTGTGTGTGTGTATTTATTATTTATTTATTTATTATTTATTTATTTTAATTATTAATGTTATGGTTAAATGTTCATAAAAAAGTGTTTAAAAGAAAAAAGCAGAAATTGGACATTTGCATACAACGAAATCTATTCACTTGTGTTGAATAAATTAAGTTTATAAAACAAACAATTGTTTTAAAAAGCATTTTAAAATGTCAAATTACATCAATTTAAGCAAACATTTCAAAATGTTGCCATTTTTGTTCAAAATAAATGGTCAAATTAGGAACATAACATTAATATTATATGACATTTAAAAGGATAGTTCACCCAAAAATGAAAAGTTACTCTTACTTTTTCCAAACTCGTTTGAGTTTTTTTCTTCTATTGAAAATAAAAGAAGATATTTTGAAGAAGGCTAAAACTTGGTAACCATTGACTTCCATAGTAGTTGTTTTTACTAATATGGAGGTCAATGGTTATAGGTTTTCAGCTTTTCTTAAAAAAACATTTTTCTGTCAGAAGAAAGAAACTCATAAAGGTTTACAACCACTTGAGAGATTTTTTTTTTTTGGGGGGGTGAATTATAACTTTAACTGATGCTTAATGATAACAAATATTTTGTTAATGCATTAACTATCTTTACTTAACCATGAGCAATAGATTTGTTCATTGTTGTTAACAGTACTTTATAAAAGTCAACAACCTTCATAATCCATAATCATGCATAATACATGATCATACAATCTTCAGTGCCAACCTTAGCTTGGATCCATGAAATAATTTTCACATACATTTATAGGCTATTATTCGTCTCCCCTGTTAATCTCCAAAATATATTGACTTTGTTATGAAATGAGCCAAATAAAATGAGTAAAGTTCACAAGACCAAATGTGCCCATAATTGATGGATGGTCAAGATTCTAACCCTCAAGTCAGAATCCTACAGAACACACAAAACGCAGCCAGAAAGCGAAACTAGATTTCATTGACTGGCCCCATAGCATAAATAATGTCCCTCAGTTAAGTAGGGTATATTTGAGCAAGTTGTGCTTAGTCTTGAATTTCCGAGCAATGTTCTCATTACCACTCCAACTTGATCCAGCTTCAGAGTGACTTGTAAACTCCTCTCACTGCCAAACTCTCTCTCTATTTGACCCATTTCCATAATTTACATTCTTAAACAGTGCAGCTTTGAGCTTGGAGACTGTGATCAAGCACATATGTACTAACACGCTTTACAGTTTTTAAAGGGGGTTTTCTATTTCCCAGTGTGTCAGCAGCAGGGATCTCTGTGTTATGTTAAGTCTGCTGGGTTAGTTGGACTTTTGCCTAATTAATTTAAGCACAAGTCAAAAAGCATTGTAGGGGTCCACAGTATTCAGCTATTGTTATTATTGTTCATGATTAATGAAATATTGATAAGCCTCTCTGAACCTTTCTCAGGCCAGTCATGGTCGGCCCGGAGAGAGACAGGCTGGGGCTGAACTGACCTATTTCTAGACTTAACAGCTTTAAAACACCAACACCATCCCCGAACCTCTCTCTTGTTGCCATGGAGACACCCTCCAGTCTAATGGAGAAAAAAGAAGCGAGGAGAGGGGAAAGAGAGAGAGATGGGCACACAAACCTCGCTTATCCCTCTCTCTATGACAGCAGGACCCCCACAGAATGTTGTCAGATTTATATAAATAAAAAAAATTCTCTGCAAAGACACATATTTACCTGTCAGAGATGAAATATGGATCGAAACTGTGTGTGTGTGCGCGCGTGTGCCATTGCTGTGGTTATATTTAGATATTGTTTTGATTTGCTGAGATATGCCGGATTAACCTGCAGCGAGAATACACTTTTAATACCCGTGCATTGTGTTATAGGGCTCAATTATTTAAGCCCTGTTATTTAACAGTCTTTGATGTCAGACAATAACTCAGTGGTTAGACGAACTGGGGGTTTTGGGAAGTGACAAAACATAGCATTTGAGGCTTTAATATTCACTTTTTACCAAAAGCAAAAGTGATTTGGTGCTGTATTTAAATGTCATCATGTCAAGGTTTAGATGAGATGGCGATAACAGTGCCAGCATAAAGAAACCCACTCTATTTTCTATGATTTTTACATCTGACAAACCCTAGATAACCCACATGGGTCACATCACAAGATCTGATTGCTACTTCATGGCAGACTCCCAGCAAAAAAAGAAAAACAAGGTTTTGTGCTTTGTCACCACAAGGTGTGCTGGGTTTGATAAGCAGTCGCCTCCTGCAGATCAAAACACAGCTAAATCAAATAGTGTAGTCTATATTAACTCATAGGTCTGGCTGAGGGATACACAGGCTTAAATGTCAATGGATTAAATCCACTGTATGATAAACCCAGCAGAATTGAGAAAAACCTCAGTGTAATGAGCATGTAATTAAAATCTATTTTCTAGATGCGTATTACAAATCTTATTGTGAACAATTAATCTCTGTATGTGTCATTTTGACCTAATAATGTTTAATCAAAATGTAATTTACTGGTCTTTCCAGAGAAAATATTTTTGCTTATCATAGAGTCTGTCAAATAAAGATCCTCCAAGAGTTTGACACACCCACATCCCAACATCCAATCAGCAATCAATGCACAGAATTAAGCAGGGTACATAAGACCCCGCATGTCTCCATACATTCGTTTCCATAAGGTTTTTGAGTCACAAATAGTATTTTTGGCAGAGTATTATTAATTAGCATTATATTTATTACTTAGAAGAAACTAAAATAATGCCTAAAACAACCGGTCTCAACTTTCAAACGTTAACAAAATATGCAAAACCGTAAATGTAGAGATAAACAAAGAGATGAACAAAGACACAAATTAAATAAATGGGCTATATGCAGAGCTACTGTTTTTAGCCAATGATGAACTTCCGGTGAAAAGTTTGTCATTGTTTTAAATTTCATAAGGTTCCTTTTCCAGCATCGATGTTGTAATGTAATTCAGATATAATCAGTTAAATAGACTTAACCAACCATTTGGTTGTTAAAGTGTAAAAAGAGACGAAATACTGTTTAAACGCAGGCTCTATCATTAGCAACAGGCTAGCTCAGAAACTCCATTGAAAAAACTGGGCTAAAATTCATTTCCATGTTTTAAAGAAAACTATTGGAAAAATATTATTTAATGCAGTGCTTCTTGTTTGGTCTGAAACCCACTTCATATAGTATCTCAGCCAGGCAGTGAAGATCGCTGTTTTTTTTTTATAATTTAAATCAGATCTTAAACATGGTGATTTTGGATAGGGGTTGCCAATTCACCGGAACCTCTGGGACTTGTTGACTGAAATTAAAAGTCTGTGTGCATATACCGTATTGTTTTGCAAGTTTTCCAGGGACACCCTGGTTTACATAGAACTTTAAAAGGGAAGGTTTGTGAAAAAAACTCACTATTTACTAATCCTCATGTGGTTTTAAACCTTTATGAGTTTCTTTATTCTGTTGAACACAAAATGAGAGATTTTAAAGAAAGCTGAAAAACTAATAACAAAACAAAAAAACACTGTGAAAGTCAATGGTTAAATGTTTCCAGCGTTCTTAAAAAATTGTTGGGTTCAACAGATGAAAGAAAGTCAAATGGGTTAAGTAAAATAGCATAGCCCTAACTGTATATATTTTGAAAATGATTATGAAAGTAATTTAGTCAAGAGCAGTGTGTGATTCTCTTAATTAACAGCTGCAGTCATATTAACACCTAATGTACTAACCCAAAATACTAATATGCGTGCACTCTTTCTCAAGTGTTAACATTTAATTAGAGAGATTTACCCAAAATTACTCAAAAAAGAAAAATTACCATTTACCTCCCCTTAAAGGGCACCTATGATGAAAATCATCTTTTGTAAGCTGTTTGGACAGAACTGTGTGTAGGTATGGTGTGTCCACCGTCATATTAGAGTGATATAAACTCAACAAGTCTCTTTTTTTTTAAATTTACTGACGTTAAAATAGGATCCAAATCTCACTGATTTTGAGGCCCACAGCAATGTGATGTAGGAGTGTGGTTTTCTCTGCCGACCGAACTGATAGACAGGTGCCATGTCTTTATAATAACATGCATACACATGTCCACAGAACATTTTTTGCAAAGAACTGGGATTAAAACATGTTACAGCTCTCTGTGATCAGCTGCACCTCAATAATTAATTAATATACATAACATCAATATGTAATTCTTAACCGCTATAATCACCACAGCCGCATGGTCAGTAAACGGGTATATATAGGTGTGTGTACTGCAAATGGCATTTGTGTGTGACTAATCATTTCAGAAAGGCTTGAATAGACTTCACCACAAATACATCAAATAAACCTACTTGGTATTTTTGACCAGTGAGCTTATTTCAGCTTCATCCGTATCTTACATCTTGTAAAAGGAGTAAAATAGTTGAAACACAACACAAGTCAATTAAGAAAAACGTTGGAAACTTGCAGCCATTGATATCCATAGTAGGGAAAATACTATGGAAGTCATTGGCTCCCTTTTTCCAACAATCTTTAAAAATTTTGTTTTTTGAAGAAAGGCAGATTGTATGTCTCCAGAATGTGTCTGTAAAGTTTCAGCTCAAAATACCCATCAAATTATTTATTATACCTTTCAGAATATTAGAATTTTCAGCTCTGAACACAATGTAGCTGTTTTTGTTGCCTGTGCTTTTAATGCTAGTTCTCACTGCCCACCATTCCCACATGCCTCAATCTCCCGCAGTGTGCAGCAGATAAACAGCACAGTGACAGACACGAAGCAGATCTCATGTAACATTTGTGAGAAATACTACAGTAAAAACTAATGATTCTTTGATGTATTAGATGTGAAGGTAGCTCAAGCCCTTCTGCAACAATGAGTCACAATATTGTTACAAAGTTCACGCACATACACACAGACACACACAAACAGCGTGTGCGTTTAACTTTGCACTGTTTTTGCACGACAAATGTGACAGGACACATTAATATCACTGCTGTATGAATATCCATTATGTTAATGTACAAAATAAACCTGATTTAATGTCCACAAAACGGGATTGAAGCGTCTTTTTTATAATTATACTGACAGCTGTGGTGATAAAGACGGTAAAATCGCTGTAATTCATTACAAACATAAAGGTTATAAAAACATTTTAAACTTGAAAAGCTCATTCTTGATCACATTTGATGATGATTGATGATCACAGAGAGCCGAACAGATCTTTTAATCGCAGTTGCTTTGCGCACATCCTGTCTTGTTGATATTATACATGTTACTACGGAAACATGTTAATACATGGCGGTCAATCAATTCGGTGGGAGGGGAAACCGCACTCCGTCGCATTGCGGTCAGGCTCAAAATGAGAGGGATTTGGATTTTATTTTAACGTCAGGAAATTTTAAAAAGAGACTTATTGGACATCACTCCAATATGACTGTGGACACACTACACACAGTTCTGTCCAAACAACTTACAAAAAATAACACATGAAAGTTTGTGGTGTTATCTCAGTTTGATATTTGAATGTTGTTGCTTCTTGTGGACGGATGGTTTAAAATAGCAAAATCCACAAAATAAATGTATTTGATAATGAGATGTAAACAATAATTCCCTGTTTTTTTGTTCTCTAGGTGCCAGTCTCACTTGGACAGCAATCAACAAAACCGTTGCAATTTGAATATGCAAATTATGCTCTCCGCCCATTCCAAAGGGAAGATGGGCTACACCGATGTTCCGTGCACTCGTCTCGACCAGGGAACGACCTTTCCTCCCCCTTCTTTCCGAGCCCACTCTGTACCCATAATCCCCTCCGTCCAGGGACCAGATTTTGGGGGCGGAGGCGGGAACAAGCTGCATAATGGCGGTATGGGATCTTCCAGCTACAACCCAATCAATCCTGAGACTGAGTCAGTGGCAAATTCCAGCCGATCACTTGCCAGCTCCTCTGCAACGGTGCAGGAGCCACAGACACTCACCTGCTCCGAATCGGCACTGATGTCAAGGGGCCAAATCAAACACAAAAGCCTTGTTACCTACACAACGGCCTTGGGATCAGGCACAAGCTCGAGGAGAGCTAAGACTGTCATTTCAATGACTGTGCTGGGAACAGGGGTGAAAACCACGCAGTACGCTGCCAGCCTGCTGTCTAAGACTACCGCAGGACAGGAAGAGCAGTCCGCTTTTGGGGAAGTAAAGCAAGGTGACGGTTTACAAACTCCATTCATGGGGGATGAAAAGGACAGCTCGTTTTCCAGTGGGGTAAGAGGCGAGACTTCCCTCGACCATCCCAAGAGCTGATTGGATAAATGCAAAGATGGCTTGGAAAACTCTATATGGAAGGGGCCAGGACGTCCCCGTTTCTTGTGCAAGACACTTATTTTTGGAACTATTTTACTGCATTGTGAAGTACTACAACTACTGATTTAAAACACTGAATTATTTGACGACACAATGTGAATAGATATATGAAAGAATGAAGACTTTGGTGGGATGTTGATCTAAAGAGGTACCCAAGAAGATTTATATGCCACTATTTAACAAAAAGCTTCAATTTAGAAACCAAATAGTGTGTCATCTCAATGTTGTTTCTCTACTGTAAAGAAGAAAAAAATATAATAGGTGTCAAATCTATATGTATGTCATATATTCCGATGTATATGACATACTGAGTGACGAAAATAAAGATGCAAAACATGGTAATGCCGAAGCTTTTTTTCCAATAACTGCAGTTCTATAATCTCAACCCAGCTCTGTCTTTTTGTCTGTTTTGCTTGAGGTCTTGAGAAGAAAAAAAAAACACAGCAGTTTCTGAATAAAATCTGAATGTCACCCTGTCATTTGATCAGAGTATGTGACCGTGCGATCGATGTTCTGCTTCTAACACCTTTTGTTTTTAGCAGGGAGCTCTCAAGCAGGTATGCGCAAATATCGCCTGAAACGATCCGAACGAACGTGCTGAATAGAGAGAAACCGGCAGAGTCACCGTCTGTCTCCATGGCAACAGAGTCAGATGCGGCAGCCTCTCTATCCAACAAGACCATCAACGGATTTAATCATTTACTTGTTTATCTCCTGTGAAAGTAGCTCTTGCTAATTAAGCCCAGACTCATTATTTTGCATCAGCTATTTTGAAACCGCAAAAGGGAAGGGGGAAAGAAAAAAACTTTCCTTAACTAGCTCGATTTTTTTTCAGGTGAGGGTGGAATTAATCAGCAGAAAGATTAAAGCAAAGTGTCACTGATGTCTCTCATCGTGTTTACCTCAAACGAGGGCAACACCAGCGAGTCGCACCCTGAACGCTTTATGAATTATCGGGCTAATTTTCTGAGCGTGAGCCTCAGCGTGAGGTGACATTATAATCCAAATAGGAAAAAACAGAAAGAAACACACAACCGCTGGCTGTCTGCGCAAACAATTTCTTCCACCCAAGTCCCAAAGAAGCAACATTTGGCGTTTTTTTTATTAATTTGCAGGCAAACATATTTGTTTTGTTCTTAAGCCTCGTCACAGATCTTCTGTGAGCCAATGGCTTTGAAACTCATAATGAATGATCCTTTCATTTTGTGAGAACATTACATATATTCATCCAAAAGCTTAATATTCAATCTCAAGTCAATCTCTACTCCAGTGGGAGGAGGCCATGGAAACAAGGATGTGATGTACAAAGAGCTGGAGTCCTGTGTGGATTTTTTTGGAACACTGCAGCAATGCTATTGCATGTGTTTGGGTTTCTCCTCTATACTGATATATTAATAAAGGCAGGATGTTTCTTCAGGCAGACTGCTAACATTAGAGAGAGTACTAAAGAGTAGACCAACAGATGCTGCTGGGAAATGAGTGCAGCGTGGAGCACAAAGCGCAGAGAACGCAGACGCAATGAGGGCAGAGGCAAGAAGTGAAACATATCTGTCACCTAGAATGAGCTGCGGTAACTTTTTAAATTACTCTTTTCACACCAATGTACCCTTGGTTTATCTAGTTACCTTTTTTGATTCATTTGAAGAATTCTCTCTCTCCTTCGCTCTAGACGACTGGCTCAGAATTAAACTTGTGTGGAAGATCTGTAATTTTCCTAAGAATGCTATAAGGAAAAAAGTGTTCACGATTCAAATCACAGCCTGAACCGAAAGACGCTTTGTGATGGATGACTTGCTTTTTCATTATTCAAGAGATAAAAGATAATGAATAATGAGTGTGTTCAGCGATATGCTAGAGATAAACAGATTGCTTATTTAAAATAGTTTTGAATGGATGTGAAGAAGTTCTCCTGTTTGGAAACAACACGTTTTATATTGCAAATGGGATGTTAAGCAATGTCAACTTGCAAATAGTGCAATGAAGTCTATGATGAAGTGGAAGTTATCTGCACGTTTCACAAAGAAATAGGAGCAAGATTTGTGGTTGTAGCATATGAAAACAATCTCACTAAACAGGCAGTTTTATTTATTTGTTTACGGCTGACTTTTTTAATATGTATAGTTTGTCTTGTGTATAGGTGTCAGTCTGGTTTGGCTGTTTTTCATGCACATTACACAGATACCAGTGAGTGTTATTTTACAATAATTAATGACCTTAAATTTCTTACAAAAACACAGAAATAACAGAATTTTCTTAGACATTAATTATTTCCATGTTGTAAAAAAAGCATCTGAAAATCTAAGATCTAATAAAAAGAGAGTACTGTAGTTTAATGAGGGAGGGAAGTAATGAATGATAGATATAACAATGAAATATAGATATTAATCTACTGATTTATAATTATTTATATTGAAACACACACAGTTGAAGTCAGAATTATTAGCCCCCCTTTGAATTTTTTTCTTTCTTTTTTAAATATTTCTCAAATTATGTTTAACAGAGCAAGGAAATTTTCACCCTATGACTGATAATATTGTTTCTTTTGCAAAAAGTCTTATTTGATTTATTTCAGCTAGAATAAAAGCAGTTTTACATTTTTATACACTATTTTATGGTCAAAGTTATTAGTTGTTGTTGTTTTTCGATAGTCTACAGAACAAACCATCATTATACAATAACCTAATTACCCTAAGCATCAGACAGCGTTTCAAATGTGTTTGTCTTGGTTATAGGAGCTTCCAGTACAGAAAGAACAAACAGTACAAACATATTGCAGACATAAATTATAACATAATAAATAACAATAGTAATAAAAAATAGATATAACATTTATTTTCCTATAGACGGTGTTCAATGTGCATATGTGGTATTGAAAGGTGGTTCAGGTGAGAAATGAGCATGGGGATGGATGTACTTGTGTTGTTTTCACATTTAAACTTAAGCGGTTAGATCACTGTAGTAGTCAAGGGCTGGTAAAAGAATCTGACGGTATGATAACATTGGACAAAAATATCACGGTTTCACAGTATGATTACTGCTATAAAATATGATATTATTAAACGTCTGGGTAAAAACAACAAACTTTTTTCCCCATTGAAGACGATATACATAACAAATAACAGAATTTTCTTTGACATCAATTATTTCCATTTTGTAAAAGCGTCTGAAAAATCTGATAAAAAGAGAGAGTACTGTGGTTTAATGAGGGAAATAATGAATGATAAATATAACAATGAATGATAGATATAAATCTACTGATTTATAATTAGTTATATAGAAACACAGGTTTTACATTATTATAGCAAAAATTTTCATACATTTACAGGGCTTGTTAAATAAAATTAAACACCCTTGTCACTTATAAGTTACTAATCTCATATATAAACTAATTTCAAATAATAGTTCTCATTTTCCTTAAACATTTGTTAAACTTAAACAAAAATTAATACTTTACTATTAAATTACTCAATAGTCTATAATGAAGTGAGAGTTATCTGCACGTTTCACAAAGAAATATGAGCAAGGTTTGTGTTTTTATCGTAGGAAAACAATCTCACAACAGGCAGTATTATTTATTTGTTTACGGCTGACTTTTTTAACATGTATAGTTTGTCTTGTGTAGGTGTCAGTGTGGTTTGGCTGTTTTTTTATGCACATTACACAGATACCAGTGAATGTTATTTTACAATAATCAATTCCCTTAAATTTCTTACAAAAACACAGCAATAACAGAATTTAGACATTAATTATTTCCATCTTATATAAAAGCATCTGAAAAATCTAATAAAAAGAGAGTACTGTGGTTTAATGAGGGAGGGAAGTAATGAATGATAGATATAACAATGAAATATAGATATAAATCTACTGATTTATTACTATTTACAGTAAAAAGAAACACATATTTTACTTTAATATAACAGATTATTCATATTTTTACTGGGCTTGTTAAATAAGATTAAACACACTTAAAAAAGTGAATAACCATATATAAACTAATTTCAAATAATATCTCTCATTTTCTTTTAAAGTTTGTTAAACTAAAACAAAAATTAATACTTTACCATTAAGTTACTCATAAACAAAATCACTAAAACTTTACATAAAATTAAGCTTATCAAAGTTAAAAAGCTTTCCAGAATATTAATGGAGAAAAGCTATCATTTCTAATCATAAAATCTGAATTAGACAGCGTTTATTGCCAATGTGCTTCCAGTACAGAAAGAACAAACAGTACAAACATATTGCAGACTATATGAAATACAAAATAATAACATAATAAATAACAATAGTAATAAAAAAATAGATACAAATATTTTTTTTTCTAGAGACAGTGTTCAATGTGCATATGTGGTATTTAACTCCCCATTCACACAGGGTGTCAGAATCAACACTTCCCATTCACTTTGAATGAGCTTTTGAATCAGCTACTGTCTGAGCTACTGTCTGAGCTTTTGAATCAGCTACTGTCTGAGCAACGCACCAACAGACCCACAAATCAGTTTGGAAGCGTTGGCGCTGATGCTCTGTGTGAATGGGGCATTAAAGGTGGTTCAGGCGGTTCATGGGGCAAAAAAATTAAAATGTTCTTGTGTTTATTTTCATATTTATATTTAAGCGGTTAGATCACTGATGTAGAAGGCATGGTTCGGTGTTAGGGATGCTCAAAATAATCCATTAACCGTTAATCGAAAGGGTGCATTTGTAACCGATTAATGGTATCAGTTAAACTATTAAAAATATTATTTTATATATTTTTAGTTTGGCTACAGGGGCCGATTGAATCTGCTTTTGCGTTAAGAGGGGCATCTTTTGAATGGTTTACTAACGGCTGCAATTGTTTTGCACACAGCTCATCCAAGAGCAGAAGTTTGTGTTGTCAAGACAACTACAGAGAACTTTTAAAGAGCATGGTTTCCGCTACATTCATTCTTCCATGGCGGGGCGCCACAGCGTTTTGTAATATAAATTAATCATTTGTAGAAAATAATTTAGGGCAGGCCTATTTATTTTATTTAGTTTATTCTGTTTTTCTATGCTATTGGAAACACTGCAGGTGCTTAAAGATGCTCTGTTGTTATGCTCTGTTATTAATATGCTAGCATGTTAAAATAAATCAGTATTTTAAAATACAATATTTAATGCGTCAGACACAAAATAGACACGTCAATTTGTTAAAAAAAAATGTAATAGTAACCAGTTAACGGTTAACCGATTAATGAGCGGAGGTTGTCGGTTAGCAAAATTAACCGAAATGAGCATCCCTGGTCGGTATAAGAATCTGATGGTATGATAACATTGAACAAACACATCACGATTTCACAGTATATTGGATTACTGCTATAAAATATGATATTATTAAATATCTGTGTAAAAACATTTTCCCCCATTGAACACAATATATTTTATTAAAAGGAACATTTAAGATACTTGACATAGATATAGTCTATAGATATAGATATAGTCTTTTGTTGCTGGAGATACTGTTGCCCTAAAAAAAGTCTCACAACTTGAAATCAAAAAAAGAAAAACATATATACACAGCAGAAACGGTATAACAAAAAAAATTAGCAGTTTTAAAACCGTGACTGTGATTTTTCCAAACAACCTTAAACCTTGAAACTGCTAATCGTCCGGTGCCCATCGATTTGATTACCTAATTTACAGTGCGTAATGGGAGTTAATAGAGTTCTTTTGGTCTCTTTGCTTGTCAATTCTTTGATATAGGAAAACATGATAAAGACTCATGGATAAAATATTGAGGTGCTATATGAATATATAAAAATTAGATTACAATAACACAAATCAGTTATAAAACAACCCTCAAAGTAGGTCTGTTTGAGTAACTTTTTAAGATAAGTTCAACTAAAGATAAAATGATGGGATCTGGGGGATTTTGAGCACAATATTTAGAAGGTGACGAGGGGCATAGATAGCTTTTTAACAAATCTACTCCAAGCACAAACTTCATCTCATGTAAGCATATCGTTCTTGATGTGTAATACTTTATAAATGAGCACCAGAGACCTGAAGGCACATTTGGTTCATTTACACAACAGCACTATCAACTAAAAACTTTTTCCACGTCATGTTCAGTTTAAACACATGAAAACGCAAACCGGTTTCAAAGTCTAAGCTTCTGAAAGTAAAGCCACTACCACCTCTGTAAATGATGAATTCTTATAAAAAAGTTTTTTTATCATAGACGTATTTTGTGTTGACTTCACAAATGTTTTCCAAAAGCTTTCTGTTTTTAGTAGATTGTCACTGTATAAATGCATCCTTTAGAGTTCTTCAGGCTGTAGAGCTCCACATGCATAACATTCTGCTTTTCCTTAAAGCATTTAATATCTCAAAGAGCTCTTGGTACAGCAGATGAAAGGTATGCATATGCACAACGGGATGAATCTGAATTCCTCCCAGGTGAGACGGAGCTTTCTGATGTAAGGCTCACATTGAGGTTTGGCTATATGGAGGGAACTGAAAATACATCCCAGCGGTGGATCATAGAAGCATTTGTGCCTATTTTAATGTACTTCATCGTCATAAATGTGGAAATGCAATGGAAATAATGCTGTTATTATAAAAGAAAGCTCAGTGTAGCAGGAAATAATTTTAGCAGGACTTATTATGCAAAAATCACTTTTATAGGGGTTTAAACACAATGGTGGCAACAGTCTGTGATTATAACCAGCTTGCTGAGGTATGCAGAAGACCATCTCTGAACGCATAACACGTCCAACCTTAAGGCGGATGGGCTACAGCAGCAGAAGACCACAGCGAGTGCCACTCCTGTCAGCTAAGAACAAGAAACTGAGGCTATAATTCGCACAGGCTCACCAAAATTGGACAATAGATCATTGGAAAAACTTTGCCTGGTCTGATGAGTCTCGATTTTTGCTGTGACATTTCTTATGGTAGAGTCAGAATTTGGCATCAACAACATGAAATCAAGGAGCCATCCTGCCTTGCATCAACGGTTCAGGCTACTGGTGGTAGTGTAATGGTGTGGGGGATATTTTCTTGGCACACTTTGGACCCATTAATACCAATTGAGCATCGTGTCAACGCCATAGCCTACCTGACTATTGTTCATCAATCATCTCAGACTGGTTTCTTGAACATGACAAGGAGTTCAGTGTACTCAAATGGCCTCCATAGCCACCAGATCTAAATCCAATAGAGCACCTTTGGGATGTGGTGAAACGTGAGATTCGCATCATTAATGTGCAGCCAACATATTTGCAGCAATTGCGTGATGCTATCATGTCAATATGGATCACAAACTCAGAGGAATATTTCCAGTACCTTGTTGAATCTATGCCATGAAGGATTAATCAGTTCTAAAGGCAAAAGGGGGTTCAACCTGATTCTAGTAAGGTCATGTTTACCTAATAAAGCGGCCAGTGAGTATATATTTGTAAGGTCTTTATGCATAGTATATAGAGCTGCACGATTCTGGCTAAAATGTGAATCACGTTTTTTTGTTTGTTTCTTTTGCTTAAAATCAAGATCACGATTTTCTCACCATTCTGTAGATGTAAAATAAAGGTTAATATTGGTAGGCTATTATTGTTGTTAATTCTCAAACATATGGTAAAATAATAATAATAATAATAATAAGCCTATGTCTAGGTCTACTGTTGGTTAAAATGCAAAGTTTTGTATAGTCATTATGGTGAACTTGAAGAGACTTTCAATATGTCCTTTTTGTTAATTCACAGTAAAATGATGACATCAGAATATAACTACTCATTCTTCTGATGTTGAATTATTATATGTTTGAGAAATGCTTGTCATCTGTCATTGACATCATTATTAGATCATTTGTGTACACTGGTAAAATGAGACATTTGTCATTATCAGATTCCCTCTTGCATTATATTCAACATTATATAGGCTAGTTATACTGACACAGTAAACAGTTATTTTCATGCACAACAATTTATGTTAGCTATGAAAGAAAAAACATATCAAATGCTTGTCGTACTGAATGTTCTCGGTAGTCAAACAGCTCACGGACCGGTCACCTCATGTGATTTCGCAGCCGTGAATACCTCATTACATTTAGACAGAAATGACATTTCTGGGTGAATTATCCCTTATAAATACAGTATGTGACACTTTTAATGCCATTTGAAGGTGTCCAGGTTGCTGTGAAGACTTGTGCGTCCACCTTTACTCTTCTCTCCTGACCTTGAAAATATAATTGGCTGAATTGTAGAAAAGCTGAATTGAGATTGTGTGTGGGGTCGAATCGAGATTGTGATCTTTTTTCGATTAATCGTGCAGCCCTAATAGTATTTATTGTGAAAGGGGAAAAACGATACATTGTTATATGAATGCTGTAATGTTTAAATAATTTTTCATTAAAAAAAGTGAAATTCAAGTGACCATCTGGAAGATTACATCAACTCATTTCTCACTGGATGCATTGTCTGTTCTAGCAGTCTCCTGAGTTCATTCTTTCAAGGTAACTTGGCAAAAACGGTGCATAAAAGGGCAGTATTAAAAAGTTATAAAACATTGTTTGTGGGGTATTTTGAGCTGCAGAAACTTCACATACACACACTAATCAGAGAATTATTTTACATCTTGTAAAAAGAGGCCCTTTTAAGACACATTTATATCTGCCTAACCCAGCAAGATACACATTTTATTCAGTGTCTGAACATAAAGCTGCCATAAAATACAGTGAAATTACTTCATATCACGGAGTTGATTAAAAAAATGTACCAGTGAGAATACAACCAAAGTATGTGATAGATAAAATACAGAAATATTTAAATTGACTTCAGGGTAAATACAACCCATTAAATTGGATTTTCACAATGAAATGCACAGTGAATAGACTGTTTTCAATCATCAGGATTAGTGTCGTGACAAAGCTTAGGCTGTCAATATCATAATGAGATACATATGATTTAAAAAATGATTTACTGTAAGCCTTTCCTCTGGCAACGAAAGAACCAACAAACAACAGATGCAACTCATTTGTTGCATCTGTGTTGCTCTCCAGTCCAAACTGACTTTGTCCAACTACACAGACAGTGATGGACGCTTCACTGACCACCGCCTGATCAGTCCAGCTGACAGACACTACGGTAAATAACAGACTAATTCGTTTATTAAATGACATGCTCTCGCCCCCTGTTCAGCACAAAGCGTATCAGTGTGAGCTCATGAATATTCACATAAAAGTGAAACTGAAACATATGATGTTGACGTATTACCAGCATCGAAGAATAAACAACATTGACAACATAGAAGCAAAAAGCTACACTTTAAAATCAAATAGCTTTCCTGACTTACATATTGTTAACAGGATGGTAAAAAGGAAGAATTGTTTCATTGTTGCATTTGGAATGACACTACATTCATATGCTGTTGAGTGTGTAAGTGCATAGTGTGTCATTCGGGACACAGCACATGTCAATAGATGACAAGCCAAAAACAATTTGCTAAAAATCAGTAACAGCTAATGCTAACGCCAGTATGTGAGGAAATACATAGATATATATCCTAGACATTGCATAAGGACCCTGAGCATGCGTCAATAGTGCCGCCACATTTGTACAGTGCTCCCAGAACAAATGTCATTCAACCACACTAGTCAAGACAGTGTGCCACTTTTGTGCCAAGTATGAACTTTTGTGCTAAACAAGTCACTTTATTGATGATAATAAAGTCACTTACTGCATCACGATAAGGCAAAGCAGCACCGACTCGCAGGTACTAGGGCTTATGCTAGTTTTGTTTAATAAAATAAGCAGACAATGCAAAAGAAATATGACAACAAGATGCTGCGGTGCTAGAAGCTTGTACTTATTGTCGACTAAGTGAACGAGTCGTTCATAACAGAGATTCATTTACAAACTAATGGATCTCTCTGTTAGCATGAGAAGTGAAAGTAGGAGAGGGGGTGTGTTTCAGGACACGGATTAGATCAAATTTATATGTGTATATCTCTGGCTCTGAACGGCCACAGTCCTGCACTGCACCTTGGTCCCGCATTCATTTCAAAGGAGCGCCACCCTGTACTAAAATGACAGCTCTATTGACGCATTCCTTCCAATAGACAACAACAGGGTAGGCAACATCTAATGTAAATATCTATGGATAAGAGACCAGGGGCCATTTTGTTTTAATGGAAGTCAATGAAGGAGAGGAATCACTATACGGAATAAACTTCTGCGAGGAAATAAGTTATCATTTAATCAATCGAAAGTCTGTTCGCTAATCTTTTAATCATTGAACACTCAACAACACGTTCATGGAGAATCAAGTGTATATTTTACAATTTATGTTTAAATTAGGGGTGTTACGGATCACAGTTGATCCCTGATATGTACAGCTCACAACCCACAGTTCGGAATGCACGTGACCCACAGATTAATAATTTTTTTGAACTTGAATGTTAATCCAACATTTATGACAATTGCAGAGAAATCGCTTCCCACTCATTCAAATCATGTGTATGAAAGCATTTTGGCTTCCTTGTAAAATATTATGATGACGGAAAAAGTGGTGTGACATAAATGCTTTTTTAGGTGTCTTAGTGTTATCTGTCACTGTTTGTTTAGCCTGCATTAATGCATTCAGCGTAAAGCTGCACAAATGAAACATTAAAAGATTGATTGACAAAATTTATTATCAATTAATTCATTAAAGAAAGATTGACTCAATTCCAACCCGCGCAACATGAATGATAAATGATAATGATTTGCACAAGTTTATTAATCCTTCGAAGCGCTGCATTCAAATCTGCACTTGATCAAGAGAAATTCAGTTTTTACACTTTTTCAGTCAGTTACAAACAATTAAATAACACAGAAGTACTGGAAGAACAGTTTATAGTTCAGATATAAACACTGATGTCTATGGTAAAGATTAAAATCGCTGTTTAATGGAACTTGACACTTGTGAATGTTGTAGCAATTGCATTGTGTAAAGCAATGGGTGGCAATAAACAACCATTCAAATTATGTTACTGAACAGGTTTGAAGTTTTTGTGTGAATTGCTGAATCATTAATTGAAAATAAATATGATCTGTTGTACAAGATGTTGGATTTCTATATTTAGCATTATCAGCAACAGCAGCAAAGATCATTTTTCGTATTGAATAGTTTCCTTTTTTTAGCTGGTTGTTTCTTTTTTTTTTTTTTTTTATTAAACTTACATGTTCTGAGTTCTGTTTTTTAAAACCAATGGGTTTTGCATAAATGGAAAGCAAATGACATTTGTCTCCTCCTTTTTTGCTGATCAAAAAAAGGTCTGATCCGTGAATCAAAAACCGTAGTGTGATCCGAACCATGAGATTTGGGATCCCACTAGTTTAAATGTTATTTACTGAATTGTAAAAGCTGTTGAGGACCTATCAGTAGGATATAAGCTAAAAGACTTAACACATTTATGAATCCATAAAAAGACAAATTGTGTATTTAAAGAGATCGTTCACCCAAAATTGACGCGAAATTCTGTCACCATTTACTGACTCTCCAGCTGTTTGAAATTTATTTGAGTTCCTTTCTGAAAAAAAAAGATAAACAGAAAACAGAGAAGATAAAAAACTGAAAAAAAAAAGATGAAGCCATTGGTTTCCGTACTATTTTTAGCTGTTTTCCAAGCAACATAATGCTTTTAAGTGAGTTAAACTTTAAGGTTTTAATCACTGAAAATGTTCCTGCTCCATTAACACAATCTTGTCTCATTGAAAAGAAAAATCCAAACATTAGCAGGATGCAATCGAGATAAAAGAGAGCCAGTGGCATTTCCCAATCAATCCTGATGTAACACTTATTCGGTAAGTAATTTTAATAGTGTTTGTGCCTCAATGTGAAGAGATTGTAACTTTGTAGATTAACTTTGGATTTAAATGCTTAGGAATGTCCGGCTGGGTGCTTAAACACGTCCTAAGAAAAGCTGTGATTGTGAAAATCATAATACAGCAAGTATGCCATAAAGAACATGTTAAAATAAGCCTATCACTGCACATGTGTGACTAGTTTTGCATATGCACATTTATTTAAATCAGCGCCTGAAGTGTGATCTACCTACTGTGCCAGCTGAGATTCTCCCAACGTTTATTCTTCATCCCTCAAGACATCTTTCAGAATTTTTACACTCTTACACTCTCACTGGGGAGCTTTAAAACAGTATTTTTCAGTAAAGCTGTTTTATTGTGAAAAGCAGCATGAACAAAATGACTTAAGCAGCAACTTCTGTTTTAGTAACCACACACGTTTCCATTTCTCATCCACAAATCAGATAAAAGATAAGCATTATGGGCTTCGGCTTTGTGATGCCTTTCCCCACTGATGTTGGTGTGCTTTTTGAACTCGTGTACAGCAGAATTGATAAGAGCAATGAGATTATGCTTATGAGCTTAATTAGAAAGATGGTATCTAATTTCTCATGCAAATACCATTACAGGAAATCATGAGCTGAAGGGAGAAGGGGCTTTATGCATGAGTGCAGAGAGGCTACATAACATATCCCGCTCTCACGTCCAAGAAATTACAAGCTGAAATATACAATTATTTCTAAATTAATAGACATGATTATTTGCCATGGTTTGTGATGGGAGAGACTCGCCACCGTCAGATCAATCCCAAATAAACAAAGATGGAGTACCTGCCAAAGCACTTGAATGTTTAACGACAAAATAATATGATTAATAACAAAACCAAGAGTCTTTCAATAATTCAGTGTTGTTATTGTTCATTAAATGATAAAGCTATTCAAAGCAAGTGATTTACTGTAACTCATAAAAAGGCAAGTGTGTGTGTGTGTGTGTGCGTGTGCAAGTGTGTGTGTGTATAAAATTATAATTTTATTACGTCAGCTTAAATGCATTCAAAATTTTATTATTGTATTATATTATAATATATCATATAATATTAATTGTATATATACACATATATACATACATATAAAGTTGAAGTAAGAATTATATATATATATATATATATATATATATATATATATATATATATATATATATATATAATATATATATAATATATAGTATATATATATATATATATATATATATATATATATATATATATATATATATATATATATATATATATATATATATATACATACATACATACACACACATATACACACAGAAATACATACATATATATACACAGATATACATACAGTTGAAGTGAGAATAATTAGCCCCCATTTGAATTTTATATATATATATATATATATATATATATATATATATATATATATATATATATTTATAAAAAATACACGATAATGCCGTCGAACTGTTGTATAAACGCAATATCATAGCTGTGTATATAGCTGTGTGATATGGCTGTATATCAGCACTAGTGGGAGGCGTGCGTCGGCCGCAGGCCGAGTGCCTTAGTGTCACACCAGTGATACTTCAGACGCTGATTTATCACTCATGTGATATTGCGTTTATACAACAGTTCAACGGTATAAATCACGTATATAAAAAAGAAAATCAAACACGGAGAGTCTAAAAATCTTTTGTATGAGGAACTACTTTCTTCCGCCATTCATTCACAACTGCAGCTGATGTCAGAACAGCAGAAACTCTTACTATATCACCAACGTCACTTTAGATCCAGTATTTGAATGACGCTCTTAATTTTTAAAGTGATGACAAAACAGGTGATTTTGCTGACATTTTAGGATTATAAGGCTGAACGGCATGAAATGCCATCAGTCTACTAAGATTTCCCAGTATTTCTCGGTTGCAATGGGGAGATCACAATAATTAACCCCAAAAAAGCCAAAGCAGCGCAAACACCATAGCTTGGCAAAAATGATTAAAGTGTCAAACTCACCACAGATGAGAAGAAACACATGCAGAAACATCATGAACTAGATTACTGTTGTGTATACGACAAGGAAAATCACTCAACACATGCGGGCATTTCTTCTTTCTTTTTGTTTACTGAACTAGTCTGCAAGAATGAAAACAGGAGACTCATTAGAAACAGATGGCCAACCAAAAAGTAACTCAGGGTTACACAAAGAGTGGCCAACACAAAATACATGCATTCCCGATATGCGAGTCCAATCTCACACTCAACACACTACAATTACAATGGTGTAAAAACAGCACAACAACATACAAAAGAGAGAGATCTATACATCCATTCACACGCACACTTAATATAATTTAATTTAATATACATTTATAATACATTTAAGCTGAAGTAATAAAATTAAATAAATTCATGCTTAACAGAAATACGAGATAAAATAATAAAAGATCTAAATCACTCTAGCTTTAAATAGGAAATACTAAAATAACACAGATTTATAAAACAATAATAATGCACGGTAATTCTTAAAGTGATTGTTCACCCAACAATGACAATTCTGCCATCAATATCACAAGATATTTTAAAGAATGCTGGTTGCTGGCACCCATTTACTTCCATAGCATTTTATACTATAGTATCCCACTAAGAATGTCTATGCAACCGGGATTCTTCAAAACATCTTTTTGTGTTCAACAAAAAAAAAAAGAAATTCATAGGTTTAAAACCATATGAGGGAGAATAAATGATGATGTAATATTCTTTTTTGTGTGAACGGTCCCTTCAAGAATTTATTTATGGCTTGTTATGTCCTGAGACATATATTTTGGTGTGCACAATGTGCTTTTGTGTTTTCTCTCTCTCTCTGTGTCTCTCTCTCCCTGCAGGTAACTGTGTCCACCTGGTAGCGATCATTGGATCTTTCCAGTGATTGGCTGTTGGGAGAGGAGAGAGAGTATTTAACCTGATCTACACTTCAAACCACTGTTGGTGGTGGCTAGATTGTGCAGTGGCTGAACTTTTCTCCACATACAGACCTTGTGGTTGTTAGAGCTTTCAAAATTTGATTTGACTTCAATATTTACAGTGTGGTAAAACTATTTAAGTCAGACTTCTACTTTCAGTGATCTTCTTGTTAACATCTAATAATTCACCTAAAGAGAAGTGAGTCTGGTTGGTTTGTTTGTTTATTTTGAGGGTTAAGTAGAAAGGTGGGTGCTATTTTGTTTTGAATCAGTTTTCTCCTGTTTATGTTAGTAGAGGTAGTTAGTTTGTTTGTGTATTTTTGTTTCTTTTTATTTCAGATTAGCAAAAAGTTCATATTAGGCGTTCGCTTGTTTTTGTTTGTTTTGGCCTTGCCCCCTTCTGAATTAATACCCTGTTTTCTTAGTTATATTTTAATATGTAAATAAACTCCTCTTTTCTTGATTTGACCTTGTGTTTTAAGTCTCTAGAAATTCTGTTTGAGGAGATGAGTTATCAATCTGTCTTTTTCCAGCCATTGCACATAACCCACCACCCATCATTCATTTTCTGTTGCGGTCACATCCCTAGACCTGAAAAAGTCGTAACAGGCTTGACTAGCTGGTTCAGGTGTGTCTAATTGGAGTTGGAGCTAACATTTGCAGGACACCAGCCCTGATATAAATGCACAAAATGACAGTAAGCTATTTAGACATACACATAGACAATTTTGCAACAGAAGAAGGTGCCACAAAACCTTCAAAGATCACCCTACGCCAACAGCGTGGCCTGCCAGGCGCTGTTCTGCTGCAGCTCTACAGATAAAGTCATCTAAACACAGTTTCACTAAAGAACTTTTAAAGCAACCAGAGGCATCACCTCTGGCTAAACTGCACTGGCTTTGCATCTTATAAACCGCCTCATGAAACTTTCATATGCTACAAATAATCATCACAATTACATATATTTGATCTTTTGCTCCATGCACACGCCTGTTCCCTGAGGTTTCCTCAAACAAAACTAACCCCAGTTTTCTAGATCACTGGTCTCGTCGACTCATCCACTTCAGTGGAAGGAAAAGCAGATCTTTTGCAAAGAGGACAAGAAAAGAAGATACAGAGTGTTAAGGGAGCTCTGCATGATCTCTGGCAAATAAACACACTTCTGTAAGCTATTTTTAGTCTTGTGTGAATAAGACAAAAAAAGAGAACAGAAGGAAGATAGTGAGTAAGAGTCTCAGACATAGAAAGGCACAAGAGAAATTAAGTGACAAAGACTAGATGATTTATTTGTCCCTGGATCCTTGTTGAAAACTAAAGGTGACAGAGCTTTTTTAGTTACTGCCCCTCGTCTATGGAACCAGTTGCCGCTAGATTGGCACCTTGCACCTACCATTACTATTTTTAAAATCAAGGTTGAAAACATATCTTTTCACTTCAGCATTTTAATTGTATTCTCTTTGGTCTTTTCTTGTTCGTTTTGTTGGTTTGTTTTCATCATTTTAGATAGCTTTGCTTTGTAAATAAATGTTACTTACGTTTACTATGATTATGTCATATTGACCTTTCAGGTAAAAGCAGGCACATCCATCAGAACCCCTTTGGCTTGAGACTTCCGTTTTCATTCAATTCCATTGATTTTTAGCTGTAAAAATAAATAAATACACTGTAAAAATTCGTGTTAAATTAACAGTAAGTTACTGACAAGAATTATCCAGTAGTTGCAGTATTTCACAAAACATTCAAATGACTGTAATACTAATTACAATAGTATTACATTTACTGTAAAATGTAATACGTCATTTTACTGTTGTTTTTTTACTGTAACACTTATTACAAAAGTGGTACACACACTGAAAAACTGAAAACAGTATTTTACTGTACATTTTTACCATGCAGAACTACAGTATTTTAACGTTACTTTCAATATTAAAGTATTTTAGAGTTATCAAATGTTATTTTATTTGACTTAAGTGCTACATTATAAAGAGTAAAATGTTTAAAAATTGCACAAGTGTTATTTTAACTGTTTAATGAATACAAGATAAAAATAAAAATAAATTTTGAGATTTCTGATTACAACACCTATACAGCTATAACATTTTAACACGTGTATACACTACTATTTACATTTAAACTTGATTATATTTAAGAACACAACGTAATTGAGGTTCTTCATGAATAAAAGATTTAATTTTATGTAAGCTTCCATCACATGGAAAGAACAATCGCACTGTATTTCGTAAACTACACAGTATTTAACTGTAATATGAACTGTATGTTACTGTAGGACAGTTAAGCAGAATATTACTGTATTTTAAGGTTGCATTATGAAACGTACTGTATATTACTGTAAAAACATATACATCAAGATAAATGGTTATGTAAATACAGTACTTTTGCTGTAATTGATTTAACAGTTAACAGTTTATGTAACATTTTGATGACTGAAATCACATCGCTGCATGTTGCTTTGAATCAAATAAAATGACTAACAGCACATTAATGATTTCATACATGAAATGAAATGTTCATAGGCCTGTATTTGACAAAAGAACAAAATGCATTAGTTTATGCGCACTGAATGAGAGCTGATCTCTAAAGCAGACGCAAGAAGGCTGTATTTGAAAAATGTCTTTTTGTCACACACAAACCCTTAATCTGTCTGATTCACCCCTTTTCATTTTCTAGCTAAATTTCATTTTTGCATTGATATGCAAAATTCAGTTCTACGTGTACCTAATACTACAGTATTTTTCAATTTTCCATCATTACCTTCTGATGAGAATAAATTTGTAGTGATCAATGGTAAAATCAGGAACCCGACAACTGTGGAAATTTCAAGTTTCATTACATTTTACATGGGAACAAATGCCATTTTAACGTTGAATAAAGTAATGCTTTAACCCTAGGAATTGTTCTGTTCAAGGTTATCATTTGATAACAGAAATGAAAGTCACTGTTCGGTGATCACAGAATGAACCATTTGTATTTTGTTCAAAATTGTATTTTTCACCCACTGGGAAACCACTGACCAACTTGTAGAACTAGTTAGAACTGATCCACCAAGTCAATGATCAGCCTCATCAAACTGGTTTTGGTTTGTGTAATCATTTAGTCATGATAATGAAATCACAAAACATTTTAGTTCATCAAGTGGACACCAAATGGAGCAAATCCACTACAAATTTACATAACCATATATACACTTAACCTTGTTTATTAATGTATACATATGAATGCTTATGTCAAGTTCAATATTACATAGTGTTTTTTATGTTTTCAGCACAATGCTTCGGTTAATCTGAAATTGGTTTGAAGAAGCATAACCAGAAGTGAGTGCCTCCTTTAACAATTTCATCTTCAAAGGACCCACGTCTGCATGATCCAGATTGTCCAGATTGCACAAAGCTTCAAGACCTTCACCTCCAGAGATCCGGCTACTTCCTACTGCACTAAAGCAGAAGTAAAGATGCCACTTTATCAAACCTCTTATCAGAGACCTTGGTAAAGTGTATTTCAGTAGAAGATATTCTAATTTTCATTAGATGCCAGTAACTAATAACACAAGCTTCATCATAAGTTTACCTTATTAGATTTATCTTTAGAGAAGAAAAACTCATCACACAACCTCCAACTGAATCACATTCAGTATTCATTCTTATGCCCTTCATTTATTGTCCATTTAGTTGTTAGTTATTCTTGTTTAATCTTTTGTTAATAAAACTTAATTTAATCCAATCGTGTCTTCCTTGTGTTGACAACTGAGTAAGAGGCAAAAAAATCTCACAAATCCTTCAGATTGGCATATTTCACCAATAATTGATTGTTAATTATAGCAGTGAAATTCACACTCACCTTAAGTAAACTGAAATCAAAATCTCAATATTAATATATAATATTAAATAAATATTGATGTTAATATTTGAGACCACATTATCACTTATTTGGTGGCATGTATGAGACAAGGCAAATATCGCTACATATTATTGTGTATTTTACTACTCCTATAACTTTGTCTTATATTATTTTCTACATTGTGAATTTACCATTGTGAACTTATGTTTTTATAGCCTTATATCGTTATCTTGATTTATTAAGTATTTCTTTAACATTATTTTGTCCATCGTGAATTTATCTTTAAAAACACAAATAAATTATACATTTATTCATTTTTTAATATTACCACATGACGTAAGTGATATTCAGAGATTTCACAAAGGTATTATATTATTTAGTATGTTCTGTTTTTTAATAAAGTCACTGAATACAATAGTGTATAAACATAAAAAGTAGAGCTGGGCGATTAATTGAAATGTAATCGAAATCGACATTCAGAACCAATAATCAATCTAATTTTTCCAAGTCAATTTTTAGAAAATAATTAAGTCGCCCCGTGTGGAGTCACGTGACCCTGCTCTGTTCGTTACTTTTGTGTTACTTTGTACTACATTGATGATGATTGCAAGCTGAGTCAGAGATACCTTATTTTACATTACATTAAAATTATTATTTACATTAAAACGTTTGTTTACAGAAGATACAAGAGATGTACTGTTTAAAATATTATTTACAGGATATACAAGAGTTTCAAAAGTACTAGGTATTTATTGTGACTTTTTTTATAAAAACACAGTCACTATTGGTTTTAGGCAATGTGTGTTTTAATTTCAGTTGTTCAACGTTAATGTACAATAAATAACCATACATAGTAGATAGTGTGCATTTCCTTCAATTGTTTTAAAATTAAGTAATGCACCCTTCATTCAGAAATCTCACACTTGTAATATGTGAGCATATTTACTGTAGAAAACCTGTCAGTGAACTATGAGGGCAAAAAAATTAAATAAATAAAAATAATAATCGTTCATTAAGCGTAATCGAGTTAAAATGTTCAATTAAACGAGATTTTGATTTAGGTTAAATCGCCCAGCCCTAATAAAAAGAGACAATAACAAAAAAAATATATATATATATATATATATATTACTGCTTCTTATAGCCTCAAGATATGCCAAACGATGTGAATGTGTTGTTTAAAGGGCACCTATGATGAAAATCATCTTTTGCAAGCTGTTTGGACAGAACTGGGCGCAGGTATAGTGTGTCCACAGTAATATTGCAGTGATATAAAGACAATAAGTCTCTTTTTTTTAATTTCCTGATGTCAAAAAAAGGATCCAAATCCCTCCCATTTTGAGGTCCACCGCAACAGGACGTAGAGGTGCGGTTTCCCCGCCCACCAATTTGATTGACAGTCATGTATTAACATGTCTTCATAGTAACACGTATAATCATATCAACGAGACAGGATCTGCACAAAGCAACTGTGATTAAAAGATCTGTTCAGCCCTCTGTGATCATCAAATGTGATCAAGAATGAGTTTCACAAGTTTAAAACATTTTTAAAACAGTGCATGTTCGTAAAGAATTACAGCGATTTTACCGTCTTTACTTTATCACTACAGCCGCATTTCAGTACAATTATAAAAGAAGACGCTTCAATCCCAGTTTGTGAATGTTAAATCAGGTTTATTTTGTACGTTAAAATAACGCATATCCATGCAGGAGTGGATAATAACATATATCCTGTCTAAAGCTCCACGATTAATCGAAAAAAAGATTGCGATCTCGATTCGACCCCCACGCGATCTTAAGCCAGCATCTCTACGATTTAACCAAGTATATTTTCAAGGTCAGAAGAGAAGCGTAAAGGCAATCGCACAAGTCTTCACGTTGTTTTATAAATGCTGCTCAGCAACATGGACACCTTCAATTGGTTTTAAAGAACGTCATATACTGTATTTATAAGGTATAATACACCCAAAAATGTCATTTCTGTATTAATGCAATGGTGTATTCGTGGCAGCAAAATCACGCATGAGCTGACGTACTGTTTGTTTACCTCAAAGAGGACATGCGCTTGCCCACCATCTCTACTTTAGTGAACAGAACCTGCATAGGCTGTGAATAACAGGTAATAAAGTTGTAAATAACGTTTAGTTTGTTGCACAGAGCGATCGTTTGAGAGCCGCACACGTATGTTTTATTTCTCTGAGTGACTGCAGCCATGACATGAACGCACTTGGCAGTGAAAGTAAAACCAGGGCGCACATCACTTAAATGAACATATCGCATTTTAGAGTTAAGATTACGTCAATCGCTTGATATGTTTTTTCTTTTGTAACGAACATAAAGTGTTGTGCATGAGAATAAATGTTTACTGGGTCGGTATAAATACTCTAGCATATAATGTTGAATATAATGCAAGAGGGAATCTAATAATGACAAATACCTGATTTTACTAGTGAAAAAATGGTACAATAATGTTGTCAATGACAGATTGCAAGCATATGTCTCAAACACAATAATTCATTGTATTCTGATGTCTTCACTTTACTGTGAATTAACAACCAGGTCTATTCAAATCCAGTTCCATACATGTCAATACAAAATTTATAATTGTAACTAACAGCAGACCTACACATAGGCCTGATATTATTTTTGTTGTTTTAGCATGTTTGAGAAATAACAATAATAATAGCCTACTCATATTAACCTTTATTTTACATCTACAGAATCGTGAGAAAATCGTGATCTTGATTTTAAGCAAAAAAAATCATGATTCTCATTTTAGCCATAACCGTGAAGCCCTAATCCTGTCACAGTTGCTGTGCAAAAACAGTGCAAAGCTAAACGTGAACTTTGTGTGTGTGCGCCTGTGTGTATGTGCGTGAACTTTGTAATGGCATTGTGTGTACATCAAATAATCATTGGGAAAATTCTTATTGTAGTAATTCTCACAAACATTATGTGAGATCAGCTTCCTTCATGTCTGTCACTGTGCTGTTTATCTGACATAGCCGAGGCGGAGATTGAGGCACACTCTGACAGGCACATGGGAACAGGTGGCAGGGAGAAATAGCAATAAAGGAACAGGCAACAAAAACAGCATTGTGTTCAGAGCAGAAAATTCCAATATTCTGAAAGGTATAATAAATAATCTGATAGGAATCTTAAACTGAAACTTTACAGACACATTCTGGAGACATACAATCTGACACACACAAGACTTATATTACATCTTTAAAAAATAAATAATATATGTGCTCTTTAAGAATTGTGATGGGCAAGGGAATGTTTATATTTGTTTATAGTATATATATATATATATGTAACACTGTAATCCAAAATCATTTCAAACACATCTGGAAGTGTTTAAAAGTGGACAAGCTCAAATGTTTTATACCCCATTGTATCAATTAAAACCCAAAGAAATAAAATCCAGGTGAAAACAGGGCCTTTATAAGCTGTCTTCAGTAAATCTCATTAACACAGAGAGGTATCCAAATTAGCCTAATTGAGTTCCAGTTATCTTCTAGAGATATTGTTCATGTGCTGTGTGCATTAGTATTGTTATTTCATTCTCAAGCTGCAAAACAAACAAGCAAGCTGAAAACAAAGAGAGCGAAAAATGACAATGACACATGGAAGAGGCTGGGGAGAGGAGAGACAAAGGTTGAGGGAAGAGAGAATGAGAGAGGAAGACACTGGAAGAAACAATGAAGGGAACAGGAGAGGATAAAGCTCTGAGAGAGTCAGCCATTTGGAAGATTTCCCATCGCGGGGTCACAGGGTCAACACAGCTTAAACTAGATCTGTTGACCTCTTGGTCTCTTGGCCATGAAAGTGTTTGTTTAGGTAGCCTGGCCTGGAGGTCAATGTTTTATTTGGACATGCTCCATCCTCGCCTTGAAAAATTGTTTCTTTGGCTGGAGATAATCCATCATTCCCTATTCACTGCGAGGAATAAACACTTATAGATTTACAGGTTACAGCAGTCTTTTAAAGGTCGTTCTGGTTATACTGTATGTTTTCATTTGTGCAATATATTTTATCAGATATATTATATTAAAGCATAAACGAAGCAGATGGATTTTAATTGCTTTTAATTCTTCGGTTCGATGAGACATTTCAAAATTTTCAAGATCACTTTGCTCATTCCTTTTCACTGCGAGGAGCGCCACTTACACATTTAAGGATTACAGCAGTGACTTAAAGGTCATTTCTGTTATGCAGTATATTTTCATGTCTTCAACATTTATTATATTATATTATATTATATTATATTATATTATATTATATTATATTATATTATATTATATTATATTATATTATATTATATTATATTATATTATATTATATTATAGGGCGATGCAGTGGCGCAGTAGATAAGTGATGTCACCTCACAGCAAGAAGGTCGCTGGTTCGAGCCTTGGCTGGGTCAGTTGGCGTTTCTGTGTGGAGTTTGCATGTTCTCCCTGCGTTCGTGTGGGTTTCCTCCGGGTGCTCCAGTTTCCCCCACAGTCCAAAGACATGCGGTACAGGTGAATTGGGTAAGCTTAATTGTTTGTAGTGTACAAGTGTGAGTGAGTGTGTATGGATGTTTCCCAGAGATGGGTTGCAGCTGGAAGGGCATCCACTACGTAAAACATGTGCTGGATAAGTTGGCAGTTCATTCTGCTGTGGCGACCCCGGAATAATAAAGGGACTAAGCTGAAAAGAAAATGAATGAATGATATATTATATTACATTATATTATATTAATTAATTTTTAGTTTCCCAGTGATGTGTTGCAGCTGGAAGAGCATCTGCTGTGTAAAACATATGCTGAATAAGTTGGCGGTTCATTCCGCTGTGGTGACCCCTGATAGTCAGTGACTGAGCTGAAAAGAAAATGAATGAATGAATTTCTATGCTTTTTATGACAATTTTCTTAAGGAATCAATTTAAATATAATTGAATTTAAAAAGGTAATTAAAGGGTGACTTCAATTTCAGTCGCATAAAGACTTAATATACAGATAAAGAAAGTAATACTGGTTTGTATGAGTGTCTACAGTAGGGAAAAAATAACATAAGTGACATCAAATTATAACACGAAATTTAGTCACATTTTGAAAAATTTACATCCC
The DNA here is from genome assembly GCF_903798145.1 of Danio aesculapii. Classification (NCBI taxonomy): domain Eukaryota; kingdom Metazoa; phylum Chordata; class Actinopteri; order Cypriniformes; family Danionidae; genus Danio; species Danio aesculapii. Next base: position 30,919,644 of record NC_079446.1, on the reverse strand, counting down.
TCTGTTTGAAAAATAGTTTATTCATTTTCGTTCAGCTTTGTCTCTATTTCAGAAGTCACCACAGCGGATTGAACCGCCAACTCATTCATTCATTCATTTTTTTTTTCGGCTTAGTCCCTTTATTAACCTGGGGTCGCTACTTATCCAACATACGTTTTACGCAGCCGATGCCCTTCCAGCTGCAACCCATAACTGGGAAACATCCATACACTACGGACAATTTAGCTTAGCCAATTCACCTGTACTGCATGTCTTTGGACTGTGGGGGAAACCAGAGCACCAGGAGGAAACCCACACAAACACAGGGAGAACATGCAATCTCCACATAGAAACGCCAACTTACTGTGAGGCAACAGTGCTAACCACTGAGCCACCGTGCCACCAAAATACAGTTGCAAACTTGCAAATTATATAAAGTAAATGACAACTTAGAAAGTCATTATTTGACAAATCATAAAGGAGGAAGATTTAGATTTAAAAAGTCACTGTAAAATAAAGCCTAAAATACATTTTTAATAATCTGAAACAGAGATCAAACAAAAATAGTGACTGAAACAGAAATAGTGATCTTGAAATATAGACCACAATCATTAATTGTGTTTAAGAAAATCAATATTACAATCTAAAATCAAAATTACGAGAAAGAAATCGGAAACTGTGAGAGATACTGATATTGTGAAATAAAATTATGAGAAATAAATGTGTAATGGCACGTCAATAATGAGAGAACAGTTTGAAATTGTATGAATAAATCCCCATTATGAGCAATAAATTAATAATTCTCTCAGGAACAAAAATCCAGGGGTTACACAGTTCTTTCATGTTGTCCCAGCACAAATCCATTAACTCAACGTAACTAATTTAAGTAGATCGAACATAAATCAATTAAGTTTCCCAACACAAATCTCCAGACTGGTGTTGTTTCAGCTCATTTTAGAAGTCGTTTAAACAAAATCATTTTTGAGTAAATAAAGTTACACTGTGATAAACAAAACTGCAATTACGAGGAAACTGAAACTGAAACTGAAAAAGCGAAAATCACCATCTGAGATATAAAACCATAATTATGAAAAACAAATGATAAATTGCAGCACGATCAAAATAAAAGTTGTTCAAACTGTGAGAAATCTCTCCAATTTGATCATTATTGCAATAATTTGAATGTTAGATACAATCCATCTTTTGGATGAGACATTAAACCGAGGTCCTGACTTTCTGAGGTTATTAAAATCTCATGGCCCTTCTCGTAAAGAGTAGGGGTATAATCCCAGTGTCCGGGCCAAATTCCCTGCATCATGGCCTCCCAATCATCCCCATCCACCGAATTGGCTCTGTCACTGTCTCTCCACTCCACCTATAGCTGTTGTGTGGTTTGCGCACTGGCGCCGTTGTCCTGTGGCTGCCGTCGCATTATCTGAGTGGATGGTGCACACTGGTGTGGAGAGACTCCCCCATCCCCCCACCCCAATGATTGTAAAGCACTTTGGGTGTATGGCCATACACAACAAATGTGCTATATGAAAACACATTACATTACTATCCCATATTGTAAAATCCTTCAATGTTTCAGTTCAGTTGCAAAACAACAGCATTATGTATTTTTACTCTGAAGAAAAAAAGGTCACATCACGTAATTCAAGCTATACCAAACATCAAGAACAACCCTTAAATCACACCCACTCATTCAAGGCCATCCATATTACTTACAGGATGAACACACAAGTAATGTATTGAAGAGTGATATAAACCAGTGTTGTATAGGGTGGAGTACTGTTATCAGCTCTCCAGTGTGTTACACGCGGCTACTTATTATAGCACAGAGCACTAGTACTACATCACCATTAGTAACCTCCGATACCGAAAAGAGGATTCCACCCCCACTAATGCTTTATAGCCTGACAGTGCTAGCAAGCTTGATAAATGTCCACACGGCTGTTATTCCAACCAGCTCCACTCTCACAACGGAGCAAAAAAAAATAATAAAAAATGTGCGCAAAGCAAGCTCTGACAAAGTCTTTACCAATGCAATAATTCAACACGATAATTTTCTTTCAGCACAAACAATTCCCATGTGGAATTTGTTTGTTTACAGTTGGTTTTCCTTCCCAAACTGCTTTCAAAATATGCCAAGGATCCAGTTTGTGAAACACAAACTCTTTGTCTCTGTAGCCCAAGGTTTAATACAACAGTAATTCGTCATGAATGGCAGTTCATGAGGTCCCACCAGGCTTTGGATCTTCTCCGCAGTCTAGACGGCGCTTTTAAGATGGCTGCCCGGCCCCGCGACGAGATTGCAAATGACTCTTGAGTGTAGTCTGCAAAAGCTGACCCCGCCGTGGCCCGAGCTCTCGTTCGCTCACACTGGCAGTGATCCAGTTGTCAGGTGCTGCCATCTCCACTTCAATCAGGAGCCAACGCCGCTAAATGCATCCAGATACTTGCTTAATTTATTCTAATTAACGTCAACACAAAAACAACAACAAAGCATTCCGGTCCAAACCCACAACCGTGTGAGACAACAAATAGGGAGAGGTTTAAACAAATCAGACATTAGATCTGCATCAATTAGCAGTCTTACAGAGAACAAGGGGAAAAAAACAGATGAATCTAAAAAATTTTTAGGGGAGGACAAATGAGGGCAGAATAATTTGGAGGGTTTTTTTGACTAATATATATATTTAATTTGCATTTTCAGTGCAAACCTACAGTTGAAGCCACCTAGTATATTTATTAATTCATTTTCTTTTTGACTTAGACCCTTTATTAATCAGGGGTCGCCAAAGTGGATTGAACCGCCAATTTATCCAGAAATTTCTAATAACAGATTTCTTTTATCTTTGCCATGATGACTGTACATCTTATTTTACTGGGTATTTTTCAAGACACTAGTATTCAGCTTAAAGTGACATTTAAAGTCTTTACTAGGTTAATTAGGTAGGTTAGGGTAATTAGGCAAATCATTGTATAAGTGTTTTGTTCTGTAGACAATCAGAGAGGGCTAATAATATTGACCCTAAAATGTTTTTTAACAAATTAAAAACTGCTACAGAAGATAAAATGTGTGAAAAATTCCAGTTAAACATAATTTTTGAAAATTTTTGAATAATAAAAAAAAAATTCACACAATTTTAGCTTTAACTGTATGTGATGAAGCTTATTAGTATGCAGACATCAAGATACAGAGGCAAAACTGACCTGTACAAGTTATTGTTTTTAGCCTATAGTCTGTTATCTAAATTGATGTCAAGTTCACTTACAAACCAGTTCTGTTTTTGCTTTATTTCATCAATACTGCCCCAAAGTCAAAGCAGAATATTTGTGCTTCTAAGATCAACACTGCGGTGCTTCATTATGAATTAATCTCTTATTGAATAAATCTTTTTCAAATGATTTTTGTTTTCTCTGCAGATCACAAATCAACTCAGTGACCAAATTTCAGTATTATGTTTTCATAATGTGGTATATATAGCAGAAAGAAAATCTAGCTTCAAGCCACTTTTGGATGATATTAGTACTGGTATTTCCTTAAATTCACAGCTACAAGTTTATGTCAGATTTTAGTGCAATACTCTAACTTATTGACCTTATTCTTCAATGTGGAAGTACGGTCGTTTTTGCGATTGTTTTAGAACTTCTGATTTAGATCCCTATGGGAGAAATGGCTAGGAATAATAAACTGCAGAACGGTCAAATGACTCGCTCTACAAACAAGTGTTTGCATGATTATACAAACAAAGCAGAATCATACAATAAGAAAATATCAGTTTGCAACATCAAGCAGCAGAACGAGCTATTTTTAACGTCTAAAAATGAAAGGAAGTGAATGAGACCGAAAGTCTCAAGCCTGGAAAGTAAAGCTGTATGATATTATAAAAAATATGCGATATTGTTGTTGAGTATTGCGATAATGATATTTTTTAAGATATAACATTTCCTAAATGCTATTTTTATTAGCTGTTTTTAAATCATTTATTTATTTCATGATATTAAAATAAACAGGTAAAACATGTCATTTTTAGATCTTATTAATTCTAATTCAGACTAAAAACTGTTAAGGTGCAAACAATACTCTGCGCAGATTCTGATTGGCTGTTTTTTCCTCTCGTCTCGACTCCAGCCTTAAGTATTTATTTTCAGGTCTGGGTTCACCTTTGGGCCGCTCCAGTCAATAGCAGAACAGCAACTACATGGGGAGGTAGGGATAAAGATAGTAACCTGACTGGTCAAATTTCAATAAACAACCAATGCATTAAATAAATGCGATTCATCACACATCAGCGATACATATATTGCATTAACTACTATCGCAAAACAATACTTTTGCAGCAAAGAAAGGAGCGCATTATAAAATCTTGACAAGGGTACCAAATTAGTCAAGAATGGCCCTGATTTTAAATCAGAGATTGTTTTAGGAAAACACTGTTAGTTGTAAACTTTGTGGTAACATCTTTCCACACATGCAAACACACACAAAAGAACAGACACTAATACTATTGTTCAATTAAGTCAAAATGTTATAATTATATTATCAAACTAATTAGAGATCATTTTTACCTACCATCCTCCGGCCCTTTTCAATATTAACACTTTCAGACACATTCTATTAACACTCAGACATCAAGTGCCATTGTTCACCTAAAAATGGAAATTATGTCATCATTTAATCACACATCTTGCTCAAAACCTTTTTTCTTCAGGGGAGAAAAGATTATATATTTAATTGTTTAATTCATTTAACCCTTGTGCACTGTTCAAATTTACTACCCTTTTGTTATGTTACAGATGAAAACATCCACTATTTTTTGCATAAATCTGTTAATCAACCTCAGTCCTGATCAAAACTAGTAATTTTTCAAAATAATTTATAGGATTTTAACTCTTTAATTGCAAAGTTCACATATTATGTCACAGAGCTTGTGAAAAAAAACACACAAAAGGTATTTTCAATATAAAAATTACTGTGGACTGGATAGTTTTACCTTTTATCACAGTCTTAGACATGTGAACGATTAGTAACAACATTGGCTCTGATGAATTGTTAGATTTTTATTTTTCTCTCTAATTTACTGTTGGTGGCTGTTTTTCTCCACTGACTTCCATTACAACCACATTTGATGGTGCATAAACACAGTCTTTGCTTTTGTTTACTTAGTTCTAGAGATGCATATTTTGATTTTCTCAGAGACATAAAGGTAAGTGCGTAAAGGTCACTCTCACACACTCACAGACACACATACACACTTTAATTTGCTGTTATACTTCATATAAAATACAGAAACGAAGCTTTTCTTTTGCACAGGCCTATCTAGGGTTAATGTTGCCAACTGATGATTAACAGTAAAAATGACAACTTTTACCTTATCCCAACCAGGAAAACCACCAATAATCAAAACTGCATGATTATAGTGTCATGGCAAAAACAGCCACCAACAGAAAATTAGAAATAAAAAATGAAAATTAATCAAAAACAATGCATCAAAAGCAATGTTGTTTCACAGATACAAAGTCTGTGATAAAAGGTAAAAAAAAATCCAGTACACATTTTCTTTTTATATTGAAAATACGTCATTTTGTGTGCCTTTTCACCAAATCAGTGACATCATTTATGAATTTGGCAATTAAAGAGTTAAAATCCTGTAATTCTCTAAGCAATTTAGTAGTTTTGAGGTTAATTAACAGATTTATGCAAAAAAACTTTGAAAAAAATATTTATTTGATGCATTTTTACAGCGGTTTAATTCAGTGGATGTTTTCATCCCCAACATAAAAAATGTGTAGTAAATTTGCCCAGAGTGTATTGTTGTATTTTTATTCCAATTTAAAGCATTTTCTCAAAACGTGTCAAAATAACCGAAAATCACCAAACATCATTCTGCCAGCTGAAACACAGAAAATGTTGTGGTCAAACTAAGACTCAATTACATCAACATCCCTGACAGCACATAAGGGTAATTATTTTATTTAAAAAAATGACACTTAGATTATATTTTATTATGTGCATATTGCATTTTAACATGTAAACCAATATTAAAACAACCATAAATCTCAAGAAAAATGGATATCAGTGGATATTTGTCTTTTTTTTATTTTGCTGAAAACATTATGATATTTACATGTACTCGTTAGCACATACCATTGTAGTGACATCCATTGTTCTACATGCGATTCACACTCCAGTCTAGCAGCTGGCAGAGATTTAACATTCTTACTCTTACAATATAATCCCCTTCTGTTTTCTTTTATTCTTTCAATTATATTTTAATGGCAGCAAAACAAGAGAAAGTTCACAAGTGTGAGAATGGTTCATTTAAGCCCCGGTTAGTCTCCTTTGCTCACCAAGACTTCATTTATTTAATCAGATATTCATCAAAACTATCATTGTGAAATACTTTAAAACAGTAAATTTATTTCAAAATCTAAACTTTCAGCAATGATTCTACAGTCCTCATAATTTGTAATATAATTCTTCAGAATTAATTCTTTAATTGGTTAAGTTTATGCTAAATAAGATTTAAAAATCAATTTAAAGCCTCCTCGCTCAATAAAAACATTAATTTCTTCCATGCAAATTGAAAACCTTTGAACATAAGTGTATATGATCACATAATTGTCATTTCTACAATTCTACACAGTTCTACACCTCCATCATTGAATCAGTCATCTGCACATCAATAACTGTCTGGTTTAGCTCAGCTACTAAATACGACCTCCAAAGACTACGTCGAATAGTTCGGACTGCTGAGCGAATCACTGGTACAACCCTTTCTACTCCCCAAGAACTGTACTTATCCAGAGCGAGCAGAAGGGCTGCCAAAATCCCTCTGGACCCCTCACACCCAGCACACTGCCTCTTTGAACTTTTACCTTCTGGTCGACGCTACAGAGCACTGCGCACCAGAACAGCCCGACACAGAAACAGTTTCTTCCCTCAGGCAATCCATCTCATGAACACTTGATGATAATAATTGTGGAGCCAACATCACTACTTGCTATACACTTTTATACACATATACACTTATTTAACAACCCACTTCACATGCCAATTTGCACATAACAGCTGCACATATATTGTTGTATATAGTAATAAACATGTACATACACTTGTCAATCTGTATATTTGCACTCACTACTTCTATTTTTTTTTTAAATATATTTATTATCTGTTTTTTGTCCTGTCTCTGTAATCCTGTTGCACTGTAGAAGCTCTGTCACGAAAACAAATTCCTCGTATGTGTGAACATCCCTGGCAATAAAGCTCTTTCTGATTCTGATTCTGATTTTTTGTGCACTTTACCTTTTGTTCTGTTGCACTATATATTTTAACCTGCTTGAATGCAGCATATGCACACATCAGCGATTTAATACTTTTGATTTAATTAACAGCACTTAATTAAAATGCTAAATCAACATCCCTAACACAAAGGTGCAGCGAAGCATCTAAAAAAAGACCATTTTTATCTAGTCAGATTCATGCCTCCTTAATTCTTTCTTTAAAGGCCTCATGGGGAAAGTGAAATCAGCCCTATTTCAACATGAATGCATGCAGATGAAAAAGTGTGAAAAACAGCCTAAACATCAGTGCCACAGCATCAAAATATGATGTTCAACCCACAGAACACGCAACAGAAGATCAAAGCTTTCTAAGCTCACATTCGCACATACACACACTCTCCCTCCTGCTCAGGCCATAAATCAAAGGTTTGGAAATGGAGCCCTGGATAGTGAGGGATAGAGGAGAAGAATTAGGCTTGAGTGACAGAGCAGTAAAAGGCTGCTGCTGCGCGATGCTCCCTTGGCCTGTCCACTCTGATGGGACCTGTTTGCCTTTTCAGCAGTGTGGGGTGAAGCGTGTATCCGCTGAGAGGCATCCCAGGAGAGGTCGTCACAAGGGTTATGTTTGCATTGTCACGCATTAACAGACATACACACAGTCGGAAATGCACACACAGTGTGTTTGTCACTCCATGTCAGCGTCTGTGTCAGTACAGTGGAAAAGAAGCTGAAAAAAGGGACAGAGGGTCATCTATAGGAGCTAGACGGCAGAAGCCCATCAAAACGTAACACGGCACATCAAAAAGTGTTTTGAGAAAACACTCTGCGTGAATGACAGAAGAAGAGCAAGAGCTTGTCACATCTTAGTGCCTTTGTTCGAGAACAGTGTTTCATCTCGACTGATTCTTTTCTGCTGTTTCAATCTGGGAGCCGCTGTATTCGCCCAGTGAACACTGTCAGTGATGCTCTATGACAAACAAGTCGGTGGAGACTTCACTGAGTAGGGCTGGGAATTGAGAACGCTCCATTGAAGAAAACAAACTGACTCAAATGGGGTGTGCGATATTTGTCTAGAATAATGTTGTAATTGTTTGGGTTTTTTCTTTTTTTTACAATGTGCAAGCTGATATTACAGAGTTTGTCACTTTCCAACAAACATTTTTTTTAATTAACCATGATTTTAAACATAAAACTGTAGTTATTGTAGTTAAAAGATGGTGACCACCAATTAGCTATGGTTTAACAACACAGACTATTGTATTTGTATTATAACTGTGGTAACATATAAATGTTAATCAATGTGTCGAATGCACTATTAGTATAATAAGAGTCTGTATAATTCAAGTTGTGGAAGCAAAAATATCCCTGAATGTGTTTTTGTTTTAGCAATATAGTTAGGCCTACTATCAAATTTCCAAATATTAGCAAGTAAGAATGTTTATACTGTATAGACTTCCACTGTGCATAAAATAAGAAGTTGATACTGAGTGACTCCAACTATAATAGTTACTGAGGTAAAGTTGGTTTTATATTCGCACATTCTCCTTAATAATATAATTTGCGAAAAGTATTATTTGCAAATTCTGAATAGGAAAATCATATTAGCAACCGATGGCTATCAAATGACTATCGATGTTACAAATGGATAGTTGAAGCTTGACTCCAATTATTGTTTCAAAACAGAACTAAACACCATTATATTGCTGTGTGGTGTACAATGTTTGGAACTATTTACTGAGATAAAATTAGTTTTATATTCGCACATTCACTCAATTTCCCTGCTAAAAAAAAAAAATCAGCATATGCTGTTATGTTTTGATGCTGATATGCTGGTCTTGCTGGTCTCTATGCTGGTTTGAATGCTGGCCAGGACCAGCAAGACCAGCATTGAGGCCAGCACTGAAATCAGCAAGACCAGCATTGAGACCAGCAAAACCAGCATTGAAACCAGCAAATGTGCGAATATAAAACCAACTTTACCTTAGCAAACATTGTGCACCACACAGCAAAATAATGGTGTTTAGTTCTGTTTTGAAACAGTAATTTGAGTCAAGCTTTAACGATCCATTTGTAACATCCCTTTTTCTAAATATATATCAGCCATTTTGAACAAATCGTTTGAACTTATGCAAAGAACTCGAACTTTTTCTGCTACCTACAATGTAGCGTTAACGTAGCTAAGTACCATTACTCTGCATAATTTGCAGTTATTTAAAAAAATACGCAACATGAAACGTACTTAAAAAAGCATGCCAACAGCCAATAACTGAATATAAATTTATTGTACTCACTTGTAAAGCACTCCAATGATTTTGAAGTTCGTCACTGAATTCAATTCATGTTCAGTTCATACTCCGACACGACAGAACACAGCAACGCGAAAGCACCCATCTTAAAACTCCACGCTGTTTACACTTGTTACACACCACACCAACATACACAGCAGTGATAGCAGTTTGATTGACGGATAAATGACTCGGTGAATCAACGAATCAAACTCATCGGTCCGAAACGGTGGCATGTGAACTGTATGCAGACTGAATTAGACAGGATCTGGTTATGAATACATTTTTGTGTTAACTAAAAGGTCATAAATAACTACATTAAACGGAAGATAAATGCAGCTAAGTTAAAACAGGCCTACTATTTTTATATTGTTAACTAAAATATGTCAATAGGTTTTAAGTTTTTCTGTTTCATATTTACCATGTGGAAACAAAGTTACATTTTGTGTATCAAAATAATCGTTTGTAACATTATAATTCTTTATTATTTTATTTTAAATCACAGTTCTGTATCACAGAATATGAAATATGAAGCAACTTTCATCAACACTTTCCCAGTGATGGGTTGCAGCTGGTAGGGCATTTGCGGTATAAATATGCTGGATACGTTGGTGGTTCATTCCACTGTGGCGACCCCTGATTAATGAAGGAACTAAACCGAAAAGAAAATTAATGAATACATGAATGTCATCAACACTGATAATTAGTCATGTTTATTAAGCAGCAACTTATGTTCATGCTGAAAATTAATAGCTTTTAAGTTTTAAGACAACTGGTTTTATTGGATCTTTTATTGGATTTTTGATCCTGTAAATGCAGTATTGGTGAACAAGCCTTAATTTTTCACAATTTACCAAATTTTTTATATAAAAAAACGTGCTTTGTTATTTGTCATGCCTCAAAGAAGATGATGTTTAGGCACATGCAAGCTAAACCTATAGAGAAATAAGTGAGCATTTGTGTATGACCTCGACCCCTGAGACAAAGTGATGCTGAAAAACACCTTCTCCACCTCCATCTCATGGGTCACAATCAAAATCGGGCAAATCAATAAATAATAAAACACAACTCACAATCATAAACGTGAAGGGCACTATCCCAACCTTCCCAGCAGAGGCATAAAAATATTTATCAGATTCACAGTTTCTGTCATTCCCTATCTCTTTCTCCATTTCTCTCTGGTTTGTTGTCTGTCTGCTTTGGTCAGGAGATGACAGGCTCTCATGTTAAATTTGTGTTGACAGCACAAGTGCCTTATTTATTGGAGCTGTCAATCGAATGAAAATTTTAATTGAATTAATGACATCATTTGGTGCGAGTTAATCTGACTAATTGTGTACGTCAATGATTGCAGAGAAAAATCGCACAAATTAAGGCAAAAAATGGCCATTATAAAAAAAAAGCCTTTGTTTCAAATGGCTGAACATACAGCAGTACATTTCACAATCAGATTTCTCTCAACCATTCAGACAGATTAATTAAATTTTTGCATGCTTTTCCTTTTTTAATAATTAACACAACATGTTAAATTTCTACTTAGTTTTTTAAAGTTTTTCTGCTTTTTTTTGTGGGAACATTAAAACCTTTTGTGTATAAATCAAAATCTTTTGTAACATTATATATATATATTTTATTTATTGATAGATTTATGTATGTATGTACAGTATATTTTAAAAATGGAGCTTTTGAATGTAATATATCACAGGTCCCACAGGAATGGGAAGCAAGTGTTATAAACACTGATAATCATGAATGTTTCTTGAGCAGCAAATCAGCATATTAGATTGATTTCTATATATAATAATGCTGAAAGGATTATTTAGCATCCAACTCCTTCCCATTTTGGTCTTTTGATTTTGTGTGTGACTCAACAACATTGTGTGTGACTCATTGTTGCAGAATTAACTCCACAACAAATACATCAAACAGACCCTCTAGTTTTTCATGATTTTTTAAATGATTTTTTGTGACTGAATTAGTGGTGGTAATTCCCAGAACTTTGCGGACAATTTAGCGATTAAAAACATATATATACATATAAAATAGATCTAAAACAGTAGGGATTAAACCAAAAGAAGGTTGTATAGCTCTTTTTTTTATCCATGATCTTACTTTCTCTCAGATTTCACTCAGTGGAGAATCTGACATGTAGGCTACTTCACTCAGGATATGTGTTAGGGCTTCCCCTACCATAATACACCTAAAACATGGATTGCCATAAAACTCGTCAATGGCAGGGAAGCGTTTTCTCTTGTTAACTGCAGGAAAAGAGTTAAACAAATTTTTTTTTTTGATTTTACGCACACTATAATACCACCCATACATGTAAAACACAAATAGTGTCCTTTAATTCGGTCACGTCCAGCGGCTGTTATCCTTGAACCAATCTCCATCTTTGTAAGCTGCTTGCTTTTCTGTCTGTTCTACTGCTCCATTTGTTTGCTCAAACTTTCTTTTGCAGTCTGAAGTGCGTTAAATGCACAAAATACCCTATTCGCACCACAGAATGCCAAATCGCATATTTGCATTGACTTCACATGTAAATCACTCATGCTTCATCAGCATCTGCTTACTGCACAGACTGTAAAACAATTCCGCCCCATTCCTTGTAATATTAGGATTGTGAGGGCGCAGGTGAGACGTCATTTTTTGAGAGACACTCAAATACATCACATGCACTGTGTATGCAACGTCTGTAAGTCACGTAAAACAATTAATTGCAAACTGAAATAAATTTAATTTGATTGTATGGTTTGAAATTGGATGTTTTATGAGATTATTTATGTTTTTTGCGATTATTTTGCATTTAATTAAAAAAAGTTTAAAAATTGCAAGTTTTTTTGTTGGTTTTGCATTGGATTGAGCAATTGCAAAATCACGAAAAAATAAGGGGTCTGATAAAATAATCATTGGGAAAGTTCTTACTGTAGTTCTGCTTCCTTCATGTCTGTCACTGTGCTGTTTATCTGATGCAGCCTAAGATGGAGACACTCTGACAGGCACGTGGGAACGGTGGGCGGGGAGAAATAGCATTAAAGGCACCTGCAACAAAAACAGGCTACATTGTGTTCAGAGCAGAAAATTCCAATATTCTGAAAGGTATAATAAATAATCTGATAGGTGTTTTGAGATGAAACTTTACAGACACATTCTGGACACACAAAAGATTTTTCTTAAAGCTTGAAAAAGGGATAAAATAGGTGGTCTTAAAATCATGTGTTAAATTATTCACATAGAAAACAATAAAACAGAAACAGTATTTTAACAAAATAATATTTCACAATATTACCCAACTGCTGCTATTGGATTTTTGATCCAGCAAATGCCTCATCCACAGCAGTGCACTTCACAATCACAATCGTCTCAAACCTTCACACAGATTAATTGCATTATTTAATCAGCACGAAAAGTATGTGTTAAATTGCTACTTTTTTCACCTTCCCTCGAAGAAATCTTGACAGGCTGCAAATAAAAATGCCCATCTATATGCTGGTTCTTCCAAGGCACAGCTGGCGCAGATGACAGACTCTGACAGAGGCTTCCTCAGGAGAATGACCTGCAGGAGGCGAAAGGGGACATGTCCTCTGAGGTGCCGAGGAGAAAAGCAGCAGGGTTCTTCTGCGACGCCAAAAAAACTGATTCGCATACTGTGAAATGAAGGTTTAGTTTTAGACACTTTTACTGCCTCCATCATATTATGTAAAAATGAGGTATGTGTGACCTTTGCGGTGTAAATGAGATCTGAATACAGAATTAGAAGCATCAAGCCAAGCGCAGTGTGACTGCTGTGTATGTGTATATGATTACCACCCATGTCTGTTTCATCCCCAGGTCAAATTGACATGCCATGTCAGGCTGTGTGTGTCACTATTGTCTCTCATTTTCCTCCACTTTCATTTCCAGAGCCGTCTGAGTTGTTCTCATTACCACTCACAGGAAGAGTCTACCGGATGGGGCTTGAGCCGGCTGGACCAATTCTGCCTGCAGTAATTATGTTTTGAGAGGGAGGCAAGGGCACAGACTTATAAGCAATGATGGGGCTACTACAGCACCCTGCTGCGAATGCACTGAAAAACAGTGGCCTCTAGTGGACACGCTTGAATACAGCAAGCATTCTGTCGACACAGATCTGTTCAATCTTCTTCATGTTGACAATTTTTTACACTCATGCCTGCATTTAAAATATTCCACGATTGCAGAGATCAAACAAGGGCAGGGTATGTGGCTGTACTACATTAAATAAACATGTATTAAGCATCAATGATGATGCGAGATGCGCAGCGATCACATAGGGTAAATAATCATTATTTAATGGCCTTGCATGGAAAGCAGCACCTCCTAGTCCTCTCTATAAGGGCCAATTTGGCTGACAGGTCTTCAGATGAAGATGAAAAGTGCTTCTGTTTTATTAAGCACCGCTGACATGAATATCCAGGGCACATCTTTGATAATGCTGTGTACTGCAGTAGTGGTTTTAAAAGCCAGTGCTTTGCGCATAATGGAAGCAAGGCCCTCTCAGGTCGCAAGTCTGCATGGATGAACGGAAAGCTGTGGTGGCTTTGAAAGGAAAGTAAACATGCAGAATGCTGGCTGTGTGGTGCGAAAGGCTAAATTACATAATTAGTCTCGATCTTGGCCCAAATTCGCCCACCATGAATTAGCTGCAATAGTGTAAACACTAAGCTTTGGACAGGCATGACAGGGTTTTGTTTTTGACTAATTGCATTTGATAACGAGTCTCACTGTTAGACATGATTATTACATCAATGGAATAATTAGCATTTGTGTTGGAGTTCTCCCATGAACGCAGGAGCCTCTTCGACAGGTTTTGGCAGATGTGGAAATATTAGCTTTTTTTTGACTGTTAAAATTCCCCCTAAAACATTTCACTTTGTCAATTAGTGGACGCATTCATTTAATTTCACTTGAATTCTTTCTCTCATTCTTTATTCTGTTTCTATTGCTCTCATTCCAATTTCCCTTTGGCTAATAGTGACCAGGATGAATAAGTGACACTAGAATAATAGTCAGGAGAGAGAAGAGTAATTACGAGGTCATGAGGGTTTTATGCAGAACATGAAAAGCCCCTTGTAGAAATCAGGTCCAAAGGGCGACGGGGGACGAGAGGTGAAGAGACATGAAAATGAAAACACTGTCATCAGAAAGACAATTAAACAGAACCAGTGCTGGAGCAGCTATTTTGAAATTGGTTCAAGAAAATAACTGTCAGGTCAAATAACACTTTTGAAGAAGTGGCAAGATAAAAACTACTGTATGAACCACAATCAGTTGCATTAAAGCTCTCTCATGGGGGCCTCTGGTAAAGGTATACATGGAGGTACCCCACATGAAAAAAAACTGCAGTAATTTATAGTAAATACTAGTGTTTTTGAGCCATAGTAAAGTGACTGTATGAGTATTTACTACTATTTGTTGATGAATGCTACAGCATACTGTAGTATTAACTATTGTGAACTGACAAACTGTAATAAATACCGTCATATACTTTTGTATTTATTACACTAAACTGTTTTTTATTGTAGTGTAATATTTATAATTTTAAAATGTATACATAATTTGGTCATTTGTTTATATCACTACTAGTTTTTGTATACTGTTTCCATAGCGGTAACTACAGAATTTCTACAGTACAGATTAATGTATGTACTGAACTATAGTATTGTTCAATAACACAGAAGTATTTACTATATTGCCACTGATGGTATGAAAGTAGTGGTTTGGGTAAATACACTACCTGTCAAAAGTCTTTTCGCCTATCCAGGTTTTAGAAACAAATAATAACTTGACTTCTAGTTGATCATTTGGCATTAGAAGTGGCTTATATGAAAGGCAAAGGCCTCTAGATTACGCTTATTTTACCATAATAAAATGTGATCATATCTTGATTTTTAATTATTTAATTAGGACAGTAAGATCTGACTTTGCTTGTCACTGAACAGAAATAATGAACAGTATAGAATATAGTCATGGTGCAGTGGAAAAAGAATTAATATTGTGTATGACTCCCATGAGCTCGAATGACTGCATCTATACGTCTCTGCAATGGCTCAAATGACTTATTAATAGTCATCTAGAATGACAAAGAAAGCGTTCTTGCAGGACTTCATCAAGATTCTTTAGATTCATCTTCTATGCCTGCTCCTTCATTTTAACCCAGACATGCTCAATAATGTTCAAATCTGGTGAATGAGCGGGCCAATCCTGGAGCACCTTGACCTTCTTTGCTTTCAGGAACTTTGATGTGGAGGCTGAATTCATACAAAAATAGCCTACAGGAATTCTGCAGGATTTTCATTCATGTGGAGGCTGAAGTACGAGAAGAAGCGCTATCCTGCTGAAGAATTTGCCCTCTCCTGTGGTTTGTAATGTAATGGGCATCACAAATGTCTTGATACCTCAGGCTGTTTATGTTGCCACCCACTCTGCAGAATTCTCGCATGCCCCCCATACTGAATGTAACCCCAAACCAGGATTTTTTTCTTCACCAAACTTGACTGATTTCTTTGAGAATCTTGGGTACATGCGAGTTCCAATAGGTCTTCTGCAGTATTTGTGATGATTGGGATACAGTTCAACAGATGACTCATATGAAAAATCTGCCACTTTTCCAAATGATCAACTAGAAGTCAAGTTATTATTGTTTGTCTTTCAACTGGAATTGATGACAAGACTTTTGTCAGGTAGTGTATATAGAATAATAACATAGTTTGTGTATATGTGACTCTTTCAGTTCTATCCTCTTTAAATGGGATACAAACAAGCTTCCATTGATTGTTTGACAATTATTTAAAAAACTATTCATAAAATTGATAACTGGATGGATTGATAGATTGAAAGGAAGGAAGGAAGGAAGGAAGGAAGGAAGGAAGGAAGGAAGGAAGGAAGGAAGGAAGGAAGGAAGGAAGGAAGGAAGGAAGGAAGGAAGGAAGGAAGGAAGGAAGGAAGGAAGGAAGGAAGGAAGGAAGGATGGATGGATGGATGGATGGATGGATGGATGGATGGATGGATGGATGGATGGATGGATGGATGGATGGATGGATGGATGGATGGATGGATGGATGGATGGATGGATGGATGGATGGATGGATGGATGGATGGATGGATGGATGGATGGATGGATAGATAGATAGATAGATAGATAGATAGATAGATAGATAGATAGATAGATAGATAGATAGATAGATAGATAGATAGATAGATAGATAGATAGATAGATAGAATCTAATTTGGTATTAGGAACATGTACTTGATAAAATGGCCAGTGCGTGTGTGTTTATGCTTACAAGACAACATAATAATCAGATGTAATCAGAGCACTATTTATCAGGCACAAAAATTAATAAGGATGTCACACAGAAAAAAAAGCATGTGAACAGATAAATGTGGCACACTAGAAAACGAGACCTTATAAATTATACTTGGTGAACCACAGTCCATTTAAGTAAGTAATTACGGCATTATTGTCTTCTTAAGGGCTACTTGATAACCAGGGTTAAAAGCGGGGGGTTGTGGGTGGGTTAACACCATCTGCTATTGCAGCACTATGGCAATATGAGTCGCAGATGTAAGATTACACCATGAAATGTTAGGGAGAAAGGGACAGGTCAGATAACACACACCACATAAACACACACACATACAGTGGCTTTATATTAAATCATCGATTTTTTTGTTCACGTTCCATCTTAATTACATAATTACACTGAAAGTCCTCCCTTAATAGTATGTCTCTTTCATAATCTGACCTCCATGAGTAATTGCTTGCAAATAGCTGATATTAGTCTGTCATTTGAAGTAATTATTGTGACATACGGTTGGAAACTATTTCTGTGCAAGCCAATCGATGCACAATCATGTAGATATGTATGTGTTTAATATGCAAATGTGCAGGAAATAACAGATTAGAAGTGTCACATTTAGTGTCAGACTCACCTGGCCAGTAGGGTCACTGCAGGAGATGGATAGAGGGGGGAGAGGGTGAAATGAAACCCCATAAAGCCTCCAAACAGAACAAAACACCAGTGCAGGACGCCAGTACAGTGGAAGAGACCGGGTTAAGATTAAAGGAAGGGATGTGGTTGTGATCAAGTGGGTGAAAGGAAAGAGAAGGCTTATAGTGGTGATAATGACACTCTTAAAAAGAGCCTACAGTGCATTACAGTGGACAATCTCTGGGCCTTCAGCCAGCGAAGACTAAGAAACAGACAGACAGACACTTGGACTTACAGTTCACGGTGATAAGAAACAAAGGTCAAAAGACCAAAGAGAGACATATCTGTCAAGATGATGCAGCAGATTCTTCAGGAAATGTATATAGAGCCTGACCTGTTGGCTGAACTTAACGAAGAGCAGAAGCAGATCCTCTTCTATAAGATTCGGCAGGAGCAGGTGCGACGCTGGAATGAGAGGGAGAGAAGAGATCCGAGTTCTGCAGGGAAAAAGAAGAGTGAGTCCTTGGTTCATTTTGTGGCTTGTGTGTGTAATGTCAATGAAACATGAGTGTTTTTAATAAACAGCGGTTGTAAGAAGATTTTGACATTTAAGGCATAATTATAGATGTCTTTGCATTGGATAACAAATTATTATACCAACTGGCATTTATTAAAGCAATACATTATGCAGAAATGTCTAACTAAAGTTATTAAAAATGCTCTGGCAATATTTAGATGTAGATGGCATATATTTGGATAACTTGCGATGGAACATATTTTGTATTATTCAATCCAAGATAAAGACGTGAATACATATTTTTTATGGGATATTATTTATTTTACTGCACTTGCTTGCGCACAAAAAAATAAAGAAATAAATTGTCCCATGTGCAGTATAAATAAAAAAAATCTCCAGTTTTCACACAATACCTGTGTAATCACTTAAAAATTAATTGAATTTACTTGATTTTAAAATAGAAATATAATTATGCAAAAGTATTGTAATGAGATATGCACAATGTTTGATTAGTTTTACAATATTAAACTGTCTGCATGAACACTGCATATGCAGGACTTTTGCTAGCTCATGTGCATAGTGGAAAGCAAACGCCAAAAAGTGCCGATATCAATAATTAAAATGTACTTATCAGACAATGCTTACCAAATGTTTATTAAAAATCCCTTAAATGTTTAGTTTACAATACCTATAGTTTTGTTTTACCAGTTGTTTTGTATTATAGAACTTAATAATTAATGTTTATGAGTTTCTTTAAACATATGCTTTTAAATTATGATTCTTGTTTTAATATGAAAACTATTCATAAATCACTTATTTATTATTTAAATAATTTAATATATTATTTAAATATTTATTTTCATAGATATTGTAATAAAGGAGTTGTCCATAAATTGTGTACCTTCATTTCAATTGTACCATAAAAGGTACAGAACAGTATCAGTAACAGGTGTTTTCTGTACCATATAAGGTACAACTTTTACAAAGGTACAAAACTGTTCCTTAAGGAACATTATTTGTACTGTACCACTGTGTAACTTTTTCTGAGAGTGTAAGGGATTTTAATTCGTATTATTATTTTACCCTTTAAAGCAGTTAATAAAATTAAACAAATAATGATAGTTTTAGGTCGCTAGTTCGAGTCCTGGCCCTGTGTTTGTATGGGTTTCCTCTGGGTGCTCCGGTTTCACCCACAGTCCAAAGAGATGCGCTTTAGGTGAACTGAGTAAACTAAATTGGCTGTAGTGTATATGTGGGTATGAGTATGTATGGATGATTCCAAGTACTAGGTTGCAGCTGGAAGGGCATCTGCTGTGTAAAACATATGCTGGATAAGTTGGTTCCCCTGATCCCCTGTTGGTTAAACCCCTGATGAATAAAGGGACTAAGCTGAAGGAAAATGAATGAATGATATAGTTTTAAAATATCCCTCAAGCTATCTTTGTTCTGAGAATCTGACAGATGCAGACCTTAAACCTGTATAGGACTGATTGTGATGCTGAACGTGGAATTACATAAGACGCCTTTTAGGAGAAACAAAAACAAAAAGGTATTTTATTATATAGGATATATATGACAGCCAAACTGAAGGTAATGGTGCAAATGAGCAGGATGTCGCAAATACAGTCCCATTGCATCAAAGAGGCATCACTGATTTGTCTATGCATTGACAGGTAAAGTTCCTTTGTTTTCAGAAGTTCTTACATTATCTTTTCCAGTTGTCATGTTCCCTTCAGTGTATAAAGAATCCCAGTAGGATAATCTCTTCCAGCTTTGTTGCGCCGTGTGTGTTATTTTGTCTTTATCTTATCTGAATACGGTCTGATGGCTCTGGAAAGTGGAGCAAATATGTTTCCCATGCTATCATTTCGCTGTTTGCTATGTGGTGTCTCTTTCCAGGCAACCGCAGAGGCATTCAGTGGCTTCTGGGCTCAGATGGAGAGGTGTGGGTTTGGGTAATGGGGGATGCCCTGGGGGACAAGCCTTTTGAAGACATTGTGGAAGAGCTGATGGAGGAGAGAGCCAGGAAACAGGCCCAGCGAGAGGCGCAGGAACTCAGGTGAGAGAACTATGGGACAGGGTCAAGGGATGGGAGCAACGGGACATTAGGGGTGGGTGAGGATTGACAGATGTGATTCAGTTAAAAATTGAGAAAGAGGAGGGTAATAATGACAGAAGTACAGGGGCATAGAAAGTGCATCACTCAACCCCTGCTGAATTTCCTGAGGCGTGTGAAGGAGGCAGAGATTGAAAAGAAGTTTCGAGATGCCATGGCGAAGGAAAAGGCTCGCTTCGTGGCAGAAAAATGGAAGGAGGAGACGGATGACAGAAAGGCAGCCAAGCAGGAAGAAGATGAAGATCGCATTAGAGAGGAACTGGAGGTGGGTTTGGCTGGAGTGCGTTTCTTTGAGTATGTGACAAAAAAACACAGAATATTTTATGAGAAGGTGGCGCAGTTCTAAACACAACATCAAATGAAATGTCGTGCCTTGTGTCTTTTCAGATTTTAAAGCCAAGAGGATTTCTAAAGGTGAACGAAGCAATTTTGTCCTCATTAAAAAGTTTTGCTCTTTTAAGCACATGAAAAGTGCCTTTGAAAAATATGTGTAATTTTTAAAGTCCGCTAGACTTAAACAGTTGAGTTTTGCCATTTTTGAAACCCTTTAGCAGATCTCTGGGTCTGGGAAGAGCACTTTTAGCTTAGCTTAGCTTAGCATAAATGTTTTAATTAGATTAGATTATTAGCATTTTGCTCAAACTTTTCAAAAAAGAGTTTACTCTTCAGTAGTTAGATTCATTCATTCATTTTCCTTCGACTTAGTCGCTTTATTAATTAGGGGTCGCCACAGCGGAATGAACCACCAACTTATCCAGCATGTTTTATGCAGCGGATGCCCTTACAGATGCAACCCAGCACTGGAAACACCTATACACTCTCGTATTCACACTCATACACCACGGCCAATTAAGTTTATTCAATTTGCCTATAGCAATTTGCCTATAGCACATGTCTTTGGACTGTCGGGGAAACCGGAGCACCCGTAGGAAATCCACAGCAACAAGGGGAGACCATGAAAATTCCACACAGAAACACCAACTGACCCACCTGGAGCTCAAACCAGTGACCTTCTTACTGTGAGGCGACAGTGCTAACTACTGAGCCACCGTGTCGCCCAGCTCTGTAGTTACATTAGCCGCATTTCCACAGTCGGGCCAGTGCAATCCAGGTCTATTATCGGGCCATGCCATGTCAATAACCCAGGAGCGCGAGCATTGAGGGCGAAATCATGTCGCGTTTCCACTGTCGGGACAAAAACTTGCAACCCAGCACGCAAACATCGCACCGGAACGTCCCTCAAGTCAAATGTCATACAACCCATCCAGTTCAGCAAAAATCAGGCAGATAAATACACCAACTCATCATCATGAAACAATTAAAATTGAGACAACCGAAATTAACACATTACACTATATGGTATACGCATAGGCCTATGTATTTTCATTCATTATATTGGTTTTTTTCACCAAATGACTGTTGGCATCGTGCATCGAGTGGTCTCGCCACTAATGGAGGGATGAACCAGCGCACCATCCATAATATAATCACAAATAATATGGCGCATGTACTTGTGTGTGCGATCCGAAACTAGTGTAATGGCAGCATTCCATCTTTACCAGACTCGGGCAAACTCCACCTCTGGTTTTACTCTGACTCGAAGCTCCAGCTGGCCCTCTTTGGTCCAAGGTATTCAGGGCCAAAAAAAGGCCGGCCGCTGGCCCTGAGAAAGTCCTGCTTTGGCCCGATCAGGCCCCGGAAGGGACTGTGGAAACGCGACTGGTGCAGGCTTGCACTGGCACGCTCACTTTAGGCGCGACAGTGGAAACATGGCTATTGAATACTAAAACCAGAGAAAGTTGAAAAGGAAAATGAAAAGTTACTAGAAACTATCCTCTCATTACAGGCGTAATGATCAAGGGATTTTGTTGCAGTACCGTGGCTGATAATAAACAGCACCTGAATATAGTCCCCCCCAGCTAGCTAGTTCTGTGTAATATCATTGCTCTTATCGTTGTTTCTTGATTAGTATGTCAAAATATGAGTATAGTTTCTAAATCCACCTAGAAAATAGAAACTTTTCATGTTCTGTCACTCTCTACAACATATGGGCCGCACGATATTAAAAAAATCTGACATTGTGGTTTATATTTCGTTTTGGTTTTTTTGCCACATTATATATTGCGATATGGAGAAAATTTCACCTGATGATAGCTCTATTTGGAAAAATGTCATTAAGGGATAATCTAGTCTTTTTCCAAGTATTCAAGAACAGAAATTGAAAAATCGAATGTAAAATGACATGGTCATCTTTGTATAAATAATTTAAAAATAGTGATATTTAATAATATATTTATTTTTTAACCTTTACTAAATAAACTAATCCTGCAATGCAACTATTGCAGATACACATATTGCAATGTTAATGCTGAAACGATATATTGTTTAGCCCTAGATGTAACTACAGAACATTCACGCTTTAAATACAAAAATTATTGAAACTCTTAGTGAAATGCTAATCGTCTAGCCCAGTTAAATGATTTATGCTAAGCTAAACTAAAAGTGTTCCCGCCCACACGTGGAGATCGGCTAAACAGATTCAAAAATGGTAAAACTCAACTCTAGAAGAATTGTAAAATGAGCCTATTTCCAAAAAAAAAAGTGCAGTGTTCATTTAAACTCTAGGCTGCTTTCAGCCAGTATAAAACATTTGCCATACTGGCCAGTTAAAAATAAACAACAACAAACAACATCCTGTTCCAAAAGAAGCATTCATGATTGGATCGGGTCACAACCAATGACACGGCACAGTCACTGAACATTCGACTCCTCCAGCTGAGGCCAGCCATTCACATGCAACCAGTGCTGGCCAACTCACCTCAGGCCATTACAGGCACAGACACCACCATCGCTACAGCAGTCCAGTCACACAGTCGCTCACAGAATGGAAAAATCTATGATAAAATCAATAATAAATGTTCTGGACCAAACTGTGAACATTAATTTTATTAAAAAATAAACATACTGTCACTTGTGATAATGCATAACTATGCTAAAAGAAAGTATTACATTTTATCTCAAATATCTCCCCCATTCATTCAATCACCATCCATTTTAAAAATTCACCTTTATAGTATCAAATTGGACTCTTTTTCCCTTTAGAATTTAAAGTTCTTTAGAGATTTTGTATCCATACAGACACGAAAGCAACACGCAACATTTCCAATGTGAATCTCCTATTTCTCTAAATTCCAAGGGTGCTCTATTGGATTGAGACCTGGTGACCATTTGAGTGTAGTGATTTCACTGTCATGTACAAGAAACCAGACTGGAATGATTTAAGCTTTGTGACATGGCTTGATATCCTGCTCAGAGTAGCCATTATAAGAGTGTGGTCATAAAGGGATGGGCCTGGTCAGTGACAACATATTCTCAGAAATAAAGGCATAAAAGCCTTCACTGGGGAATTAGATAGGCCGTTTGTAATTAAAGGATAGTTCACCCAAAAATTACCTCATCATTTACTCAACCCTGTGTGGTTTTAAACATTTATACTTCTTTCTTCTGTTAAACACAAAAGAAGATATTTTGAATAATGCTGGTTGTTGGAAGTCATCAACTTCTGTAAAAAAAAAATCGGCAGCTGGGGTGCCGGAAATAAACCGTAAAATAACGGCGGTTAAATTACAAAGATTTACTGTAAAATAACGAACATTAAATTACAGAAATTTACCAGAAATTTAAATTTAAGACAATTTCTGTAATTTAATGTTCGTTATTTTACAGTAAATTTCTGTAATTTAACGGCCATTATTTTACGTTATTTACATGTAGGGAAAAAATACTATAGAAGTTAATGGTCTCAGCAACATGCATTTTTCAACATATCTTCTTTTGTGTTCAACAGAAGAAATAAACTCGAATAGGTTTTGAACTAGTGAAGGGTGAATAATTCATGACAGAATTAAATTTTTGGAAGAACTATCCCTTTAACAAGCTTTTTTTTGATGTTTTGATGTACATGGTGTAGAATATACTCACCGGCCACTTTATTAGGTACACCTAATACCTCCAGAACTTCCTTAATTCTTCATGGCATAGATTCAACAAGGTACTGGAAATATCCCTCAGAGATTTTGGTCCATATTGACATGATAGCATCATGCTGTTGCTGCAGATTTGTCAGCTGCACATCCATGATGCGAATCTCCCATTCCACCACATCCCAAAGGTGCTCTATTGGATTGAGGATCTGGTGACTGTGGAGGCCAGTTGAGTACAGTGAACTCATTGTCATGTTCAAGAAACCAGTCTGAGATGATTTGTGCTTTGTGACATGGTGTGTTATCCTGCTGGAAGTAGCCATCAGAAGATGGGTACACTGTGGTCAAAAAGGGATGGACATGGTCAGAAACAATACTCAGGTAAGATGTGGCGTTGACACGTTGCTAAATTGGTACTAATATGCCCAAAGTGTGCCAAGAAAATATCCCCCACACCATTACACCACTACCAGCAGCCTGAACCGAATTGCAGCCTCAGTTTCTCGTTCTTAGCTAACAGGAGTGACACCCTGTGTGGTCTTCTGCCGCTGTAGCCCATCTGCATCAAAGTTGGACATGTTGTGCGTTCAGAGATGCTTTTTGAGTGGTTATTTGAGTTACTGTTGTCTTTCTATAAGCTCAAACCAGTCTGGCCATTCTCCTCTGACCTCTGGCATCAACAAGGCATTTGCGCCCACAGAACTGCAGCTCACTGGATATTTTCTCTTTTTTAGACCATTCTCTGTAAACCCTAGAGATGGTTGTGCATGAAAATCTCAGTAGATCAGCAGTTTCTGAAATACTCAGACCAGCCGGTCTGGCGCAAACAACCATGTCACATTCAAAGTCACTTAAATCACCTTTCTTCCCCATTCTGATGCTCAGTTGACTAGAAATTTACGTTACGAACAGTTGGACAGGTGTACCTAATAAAGTGGCCAGTGAGTGTATATGTATCCATATTATTGGATTTCGACCCAGAAATAAAGGGGTAGACTAACATGTCCAACGCATACATAAATGAAGAATTGCTAATTTGTCTTTTCATGGGTCATGTCTCATCTAACTATCAATATAATAAATGTATACCCCCCTAAAAGCAGCATGGCATTTGTGATCCCAAGTTGTGACAAAAGATCTAATAGTTAAGGGTGTTTACTTTTATTCTTCAACCAGCCTCTTAATTAGGGTCTCATAATAGAGATTGGGGTTAATTAGACTTAATTACTATGTGTTCCATGTTCTGAAAATGAATTATTTAAAAGTTGGCAACCTCTCAGAATGTAGATAGTGATCTCCGAGACACAAGGCCAGCATTTGTACGCCTGATCTATAATAGAGTTGAAGGCGCTGATGTTTGGGTTAATGACATTGTCCCGCGAATTAATCATTTATATTCCCAGCTTAATGACACCGAAAATGAGAAAACTAAAGCATGCTGGGGCCAAACTTTTGTGCCTTTGTGTTAGCTAGGGCTGATTCCTTCTCCCTTTTTGTTACAGAAATGTGAGGAGGAAGAGAGACAGAGAGGCGAGGAAGAAATCCGTCAAACCGAGGAAAGGAGAGCAAAGGAGCTGTACATCTCTCTGAAGCAGGAGGAAAAGAGGAACGAAAGAGATGACAAAGAATGGCAGGAACAATGTGAGAGAACAAACGGAATGGGAAAGAAAATGGGTAGTTCGCCTGCTCTAATATAAAGTAGCTTATTTCTATTTAAATTCCTCCCTGCTTCCCACAGTGCGGCGCTCCAAGGCGGCAGATGAGGAGATGAAATACAAAGCACGAAGGGCTAGAGATGAATACAAGCGGCAGTCTCTGTGGGCCGCCGAGAAGGGTCTAGTGGCTGGACTCAGTGGTCTGTTCCATAAGACACACCTGAACGGATTGGGTCACAACCGACGACACGGCACAGCCGCTGAACATTCGACTCCTCCAGCTGAGGCCAGTCATTCGCATGCAACCAGTGCTGGCCAACTCACCTCAGGCCATTACAGGCACAGACAACACCATCGCTACAGCAGTCCAGTCACACAGTCGCTCACAGAATGGTAAAATCAATGCTGAGATCAATAATAAATGTTCTGGACAATACCTCTCACATACTCTGGCCTGTAATGCCACAATAAAGCGAAACAAACAGGCATTTGATTGTCTTCATTGCTTTTCAGTCCTGTCTGGATTCGTCCGACCAGACCAAACTCACGTGAATCCATCATCCGCTGGTTTAAGGAAGAGCAGAGGCCGAGACGAGCAGGTTATGAACGAAACAGCAACACCATCGCACCCTGGTTTCACGGTAAAGAAATATTAAGGCCTATTCACAGCTCTTGGCACTATGCAGCACTGTGACCTTTATACAGTAAGGTAGATCCAATGGAAGGGCAATTTCAGGAGTTTGTAAATGCATACAATTGAACAACAAGTATGAAGTATGAACAACTTGTTATGAATGGTTTAAAAATATGACAGTTTGAAATAAAGTTCACATTTTCTATAAATGCAGCAGATTTGACATCAAAAACCCAAAAAAATATTCTAAGGTAAGTTTTGACATTGCTGGTCAGGACCACCTTAGAACCAACAAATGAACAGCAAAGAAAGAGCAAAACTAGCACATCACCAGCATAAACCAGCTCATGACCAGTAAGAACCAGCACATGACCAACAAAGAACCAGCATATCCAGCAAAAAGCCCTAGCATAACCCCCCCCTGGAGGCACAGGTCATCAACATGACGTCATCTTGGCATTGTACGCCAACGTAACCCAACATTGTGGGGGCGTTGAATTGTCTTTGGAAATGAAAATCGTGTTGACGTCAATGTCCAACGTTCAACCTAAAATGAACCAAATATCAACGTCTAAACATGTTACACCTTGATGTTGTGTGGACGTTACCACTATGACATCTATCAGACATTGGATTTTGGTCACTTTCCAACACAACCTAAAATTAACCAAATATCAACATCGTTATTGGATGTCAAAAAAACGTTGTCCTTAGATGCTGGTTAGACATTGACGTCATGACCTAAATCCAACCTAATATTACCATATGTTGTGTGCCTGTTGGGACATGAGCAGCACATCACCAGCAAAAATCAGCTCATGACCAGTAAGAACCAGCACATGACCAGCAAAGAACAAGGTTAAAGCAGTAAATGTATAGCAAGGAAGTAGGTTAAACCAACACTAGCATAAACCACCAAATGCCCAGCAAATAACCAGCATGAACCCTCACACAACCAGCAAAAAAACAACACATGACCAGCAAAGAACCAGCATAAACCATCATATGGCCAGCAAAGAACCATCAAGAACCAGCAAATGACCAGCAAAAAACCATCTTAAACCAGCAGCCATGTGTCAAAACCCACCTAACCAGGAAATGCAGGGCTTTCTCCAGAGTTTTTAAATAATGTTTTTAATAATGAGCAAAATTAGGTCACAATATTCCACAATATTATCATTTTACTGTATTTTTGTATTGGTGAGAATAGGAGTTCTTTCACAATCATTCAAAAAAGCCCTTCCAACCCCATACTTACGAAAGATCTGAAAGAACCAAAATATGTATAAATAATTACAAGCGGAGATTGTTTTAAAGACAAGCTCAAACGTTTTAAAGACAGACACATCATGAACACTGTCCTTTTACACCACTGACTGCACTCCGAAAGGTCACTTGCAAATGGGGTCAGCTGAAGTTAGAGTTGAAATAGTTTGAACTTTATGTGGCGCATCACAACGCTTGACCTGGTGCTAACGTAACGCTGATGCTGCACTCCACAGACTTTAATGCTCCGGGGCGTCGTTGACAAGAGTCACGTAAAACAGCCTCTGGTGTACTTTTCAGAAATGGACTCTGAAGTCCCAGTCTTCTTGGAACGCGCAGTAGTTTAGTGGTTGCAACGATAGAAAAACATTGATTAGTTCAAGAAAATAATAATGAAAGAGACAGAGAGAAGAGGAAAGCAGCAGACAGGAAGACTCAATAATTTGCAGCTTGTTGGAGGCACAGTGTGTGGCCTCTGATTGGTCAATGATAAGATTAACGACCATCTGAGTGATGCCATTCGATCAGGAAACACAAGAATGTCACTCTTGAGATCAGAGCACAACACCTGCACTTCCAGCTGCTCTCTCACTCAATCTCTCTCCATATCTGCCTCCTCCTGTCTGTCACTCCGCCTCACGTTGTCTCCGGCTCTCCATCTGTCTATCTCACTGTCACCCATCTCCTTCCTCTGCAGGAATAATATCCCGGCAGGAATCAGAGGCTTTGCTGACAAATGCGGCAGAAGGCTCTTTCTTGGTCAGAGTGAGTGAGCGAATCTGGGGTTACACGCTGTCCTACCGCAACCCCTCGGGCTTTAAGCACTTCCTCATTGACGCCTCGGGTGATCATTACAACTTCCTAGGTGTTGACCAAAACCGCCACGCCACCTTAACTGACCTCATCAACTTCCATAAGGTAAACTTTCCTATTGGGCACCTTGAGGTCAAAATGACATCAAGCATGATGACAGCACAAAACACATCAAAATGCAAATCAACTTGATCTCAAAACATTGAATTCCATTTGACATCTAAACATTGATGCTCTTTTGACCACCAAAATAACGACACAAAAGTATTATGATATCTGAAAGCTTCAATTCCAAATTGCAAATTGACACTAGATTTTGTTTCCCTGCAATGCATGTAAACTACCTTGAGGTCAAATTGACATCTAACATTGGCATCAAAACCATATCAAAAATCAATTACACAGATGTCCCGTAATCGATTTTTGATGCGTTTTTTAACACCAAATTTGGTGGCAAGCGGGACTGACACAGTGCAAACAGTGTCTGCTTGTCTCCAGCAAAAAACACTTTGCGTGATGTTCTGGATGTTTTTAATGAGGGAGGGTTTGCGGCAGATAGACGCAAGTGGCTCTCTGTATTTTGGTTTTGGTATCATTTTGGTAACAAAACCAAAAGATTCATTTAAAGCTGAATGACCATGATATGCGGACGCCTCTAATTTAGCGCTTTGCTTTAGTGGCTGTCACCTCAGAACAATAGCTGTACACAGAGCTGTTGCTGTTCAGAAGGAAAAAAGACAGAGTGAAAACAAACCAGCCGTGAAGGTGGCAAGGGGCGACGATCAAACTTGGGTTCGGTCCAAGCAATTGAACCAAGTGTGAAAGCACCCTTTTTACATTTACAGTATATTCAATATTCCGCTGCAAGTGAATCACATTATACAGTGCTCAGCATATATATATATATATATATATATATATATATGTACACCCCTCACAAATCTATCTTTTAAATTGATATTTTTAATAGGAAGCTATACAATATTATATTTGTGCATATACATTAGATTAGTCAGTACTGAAGCCAAATCTGGAGCTTATCTAACAAATTAACTTACGATAACAGCTCAAAATCTAGTACACCTGAATATATATGTTATAGAAAAATATTAAATACACATTTAAAAAAGAGGAAAAATCAAGAGAAGCAAAAAAATAAAAATAAAAAATTTTGTTACATTTAGTAGGTTGAAATTTATTTTGCAATATTTTGATTGAATTTAATTTTATTATCTTTCAATGTCTAAATATGTTTGGTGACTAAATTATTTTCTTAATAAATATATCTGTTTTATAAATCTGTGGCCGAGAAAGCTTAACACGCTGCAATTTAAGAAAGCACATGCAATTACAAAAAACACCAGCAAATAAAGAAACAATCTTCATCCATTTGACAGCACACGTGTTGCAAATTGTTCACAACACAAACAATTGAAGAAACGCGCAGCAAATTGGTCACAACACTAGCAAATATCCACGTAACACAACAGAAATGTTTCTAGGGGACCCAAAACCACGACGGATCCTACTGAGATATGGATGTGTTATTATGCCGTGACTGTTGCTCAGTGCAGTGATTGGTGGTCTTTGAAACGTGAGTTGTTTTCCGCTTATTTTAATATCTTGATTACACGACATAACAACACATATTTCAGCAGGGTCCGTCATGTTTTTGAGTCCTCTAGAAACATTTCTGTTGTGTTATGTGTATATTAAGTGTTGTGACCAATTTGCTGCACGTTTCTTTACTTGTTTGTGTTGTGATCAATTTGCAACATGTGTGCTGTCAAGTTGATGAAGATCGTTTCTTTATTTGCTGGTGTTTTTTGTAATTGCATGTGCTTTTTTAAACTGCAGCACGTTAAGCTTTCTCAGCCACCTTAGATGTGTAAATGCCCCAAAATACATTGCCTATATTCATAGAGAAACGGATAAAAATATTCATTTTCAAAATGTGGTGTAGTCAGTTATGCTAAGCACTGTACGTATTCAAAAAGTCACATTTTTGTAGTTTATGCAGAGATGCTATGTATCGTTTTTCAAAAACTAACACCTGAATTTTCAGGCCCCCGAAAATGTTTTATCATGTAAATGAATGATCAAAACGCATATAGCGTTTCTTTTTTTGTTTCATTGTGAAAACGTCTTCCAACTGAAGAATGATAAAGGATAAGCTTTTTTTAAATTGCCAATCTACTCAATAAAACATTTTGGCTGAGCTTGACACTAGAAAAGAAATGCTTCTTCAGCACCTGAACAATTTATTATAAAGGATTGCTGAAGAATCCTGCAATACTGAACACTAAAAAAAGGGGTCTTTTTCTCTAAACTTCTTCTATAAAGCCAATAGCAGGCCTACTGTTGTAGCAGGACAGAAAAACATGCTCACGGGGCGACTGCAGGCCCCATGGGGCATGAGGAACACAGACGTGGCGAACACACCTGTCCTTCCATCTGTGCAGCTGATGCAGAGAATTGATGGTGTTGCTAATGCATGGCTGTCCCAGAACTGATGTTGATTTTGTTGGCTGATGGTCTCCTTATCCACCAGGAGGAAGTGATCACCACGTCTGGAGGAGAACTACTCCAGGACCCCTGCAGGCCCAGAAGCTCCGCAGCAGACCACGGAGAACTGTTTCTGTGATGTTTTCCATTGATGTGAATCTCAGAAGGCATCAAAGCTCAGTTTGTAGGCCGTATCGCTGGAGTCCACATCCTTTCAGTGCCGCTGCACAGCTTTTACTTGTGGTCAGCCAAGCTGCTTCTGTCAAATGTAAATAAACACTTTTTACATGTGTTACTTGTATTGAGTGTGGGTCGCAATAGATTCCACTGTGAATGTGCGCAAAAGCATTTGATGTCGCACTAAATAAATTTAAAATGTACTAACAATTTTGACAGCTTTTCCAATGTCAGTATTAAGCAACTGAGCATCTCACTTTCTATATCCAAAGCTGATTGAGTTTTTGACATGTTAGCTGGTAAACTGGTTTTTAGACTGCTTATCCAGCAGTGCTTGGTCAGAAATTTCATCAGAATTGTTCACGTTTTGGAGCCTGAATCTCACTGGCCTTTTCTCAGTGAGCCCAACTGAAGCTTTCCTCAGAATTGGGGTATAAATGAAAATATAACACCATCACAAGCTGTTAAATTCACTATAATCTGTGCTAAACACAAACATTGCACATCCCGGTGTTTCTCCAGGCAGTTTGGTACTACTTTTTTTTTTTTGCTTTTCACAGTACCTGGAGTGATTCTAGCACTGGCAGCGTGTATAAACCTGTTCTTTTTAGAGATAAGTTGAAAGTGAAATACTTGATTCACTTGCATGCTTAAAACCTTTCTCAAGCACAGTTTTCCATATTTAATCATACAGAGAAATATAGTAAAAAGTTAATTACTACAATATTCAATATAAATTGCCATAGACAGGGCTGGCATTTCTTCAGCTCAGCTCTATATTAAATTAAGTTTTTATAAACAGTGTTAAACCAATTTTTCTGGCTTAACCACCAATTGAGTGGAATGGTACTAGATCAGACAAAAAACAGAAATCCACAATCAAACCATGTCTGTAGGGCACTCAATTAGAACCTTCGTTCCACTAAATAGCATCAGAAGAAGGCACATTTTGTCTGCTGATTCCCTCCCTTGTTCAAAGTTTCAAGGCGGTATTGAAACAGCATCAGCCAGCTAACTAATAGGGGCATTATTTGTACCAAATAGTAATAGAAGTTCAGTAATAGAAACTATCACCAGGCTGGCCCCCAAGCACTAATAATCTCTTCCATATTCTAGGTTGTATTCGCTCTGTCTAAAAGAACTCAGTAGTCATGTAAAAAGCTACATTTGTTTTCATTGTGTGTCATGGGTTTCATGAAAATGGAGATGGATACAGACAACTTTTTGAGCAATGTTTCTGGGTAACTGAGAAATTGCTATCTCATGGCAATTCGTAACTTTTGATTTTGTGACGATCTCATTTTGTACAATTTAGTATTATTTGTTTATCCCCCAATGACGGTTGGGTTTAGGGGTGAGGTTCAGTGCCAAGCCTCCTTTTTAAATAATACATTTTCATATGAATTCATATGAATTAGCCACTAAACTGACAACACGTAAAATACTTATGTTTCCTCGTGAGATCAGGCTGAATTATGCCATAAATAGGCAACCAGGTGAGACACAGGGTAACTGATCAGGGCAATGGGTTACAGATACAATAGTGTTGCCCAATCTTAATAGAAAAGTAGCCAAGCAACATCGCTCTGCAAAATTGCCCGGCAAAATTGCTCAAAAAGTTACCCTGTCTATCATCAGCATAAAAGTTGGGCACTATTCTGAAGTAGGAGTTAAAGGTGCTGCATGTATGTTTTTGACTCTTCTAAAGCAGAAAAATACCATATCATGTTTGCAGATTCAAGAAACATGCTACGTAAACATAGTTGTTTATCTGAAAAACAATGCTGAAGTCAGATATTCTGCTTTGAAAATGTGCGTTACGTGTCATAACAGGTGTTTTTGTTTGGTTCTTTTAACCCACCCAATGCCAGTTTAGCTAATTATATTTCAGCAAATAGTATAAATATTATGAATGTAAACATTGTAACCGCGTGTCCTAACAACATGCTACGTGACAAAATTTGTAGTGATAAGCAGTTTGGCCATTTTACACCAAACGAAACACGACAGAAATTTAAATACAGCCATTCAGAAGCACAGAATAGTGCACTTACTGCACTCCAACTAAATGGTAATGTTTATTATCTAATTAATACATAATAAACCTCTTTAGCATTAAATGTACATGCTGAATCACTGATAAGTCTTGGCTTTCACTGTTCAGTCACAGTTCTAAAGTTCAATTCCAAACGGTTTAGTTTATTTTCAAGATCTGAGGGGAACTATCTGCTGCTGTATTCAGTAGTATGGCAATAAATGTCATGTAAAATGGCATTAAAACTCACATTATTAGCAATAAACACTGAATAAAGCACATAAGGTGTACTTGAGGTAAAAGATTGTCAGTTTATCCTGGTGTCCAGCTGCAAGAAATAGAAGCTGTTTCTAAAATATAGCCTAAATTTCAGGTGTTACAACAAAAGCTCTGTTAATATGAAAAATATTCCTTCTATCATGTGTCCTTGCTTTCATTTAGAATACAGTTTAAATCAACATTCAATCTGCACTTGCGTGTGTTTTAAACCAGACCTAGCTCAAACTCACATACTGCAACTTGAATATAGTTCCCCAAAAGTCTTTCCAATAGCCAATATTGTTTTGAGTAGTTTTTGTCTTATTTCTAGTATAAATATCTAAATATTCTTAAATCAAGAAGCATAGTCAACGTGTTTATATATATTGTTTTTGTCAACATTAATGAGTTTTTACTTAAAATGAACAAGATAATGTGCAAAAAGAGCACAGAAATCAGCTCAAACTTGAAACTGTCAATATGTCAGCGTTAACAGGTTGGTTCTGGTCCTAGTGTGCTGTGTTCAAGTGATCATGTGGAATCTGGATTTACAAGACTCAGATTAGTCAAAAGCAACAATAATGTGCCATATAAAAAAAAACCTCTATGCATATTCGCAGTGTAATGTGACCATCTCACCCCTGTAATGTTTCAAGCGCTAGCCTTTCTGCCAATTTTCCAGCCTACACAAGTGTCCCTCTATGATTCTGCTTGTCTCATGTCCCTGAGCTCCAGCAGTTCCCTCTCTGACTTCCTGCGCACTCCCACAGAGGCCAAAGGGGGATCAGGTTTCAGTGAAGTGCATGGCTGACCTTGCTAATCTGCACATTGTTCAAGGGGAAGGAGCTATTTCAGCTTGCAGCAGCGACAAAGACCTGACAAACACTGGGTACAGTTGAGTAGAGGTGCAGGGTGGCAGACAGAGAAACTGTGATGAAAGAGGATGGGGGAAAAAAAAAACTAATGCAAGGTTTCAGTTTACCCATATATTTCCAGTCAAGCTGGTGTTTTTCCGATGACCATCAGCAATTGATAAGGCCGTTGGGTGTTTATGTGCATATCTCAATGGAAAATGAGATACTTATTGATACAGCAGGCAGCCAATGACAGTCAGAAAACAATAACAAAGCCATTATACCGGACACAAAGGATTCCAGTCAGTGTAACACGATGCTGATAGGCTTCAGGGATAACTGACTCGATGAGCTTCACAACCTGCTTAACCCAAACACATTCACTTAATTAAGAGTGTATTCATTCTTGTAGTTCGGTTCATTTGGTGCGGACCAAAAAAAGAAAATACATTACATTTACATGATAAGTTTAGTCACGGTTCACTTAGCTTTCACATGCCTGCTTTCAATGTGTCATATTTTGCATCAGAACTTGCAAAACAATTCAAAACAATGCAGTGTGCTGGGCTATAAAAGGTTGTTGAATGTGCGTACATGTGGTGGTATTTCTATCAGGAGAGAACTTGCGAAGAGCTTATAAAATGTGTTAAAGGATCAAAACAGCATTAGGAACTCATCATACACATCAATGAGCTGAGAAAAAAAACAACTGATCTTTTTATTGTCGCATCCTGTGACATCATTTCCTGTTTTTGGTTTGTTTAGATGTCTTTGTTCTGTGTATTGTTCATATTTCCGATAGACTGCACCAACCAAAGGCCATCTATTCAATGGTCTCATTCACTTGTTCAGTGTTTACACTAACATTTACATGTAACACACTTACTTTAGGTACCTATTCCCACTATTAACTGTTGGCTTATTACACGCCTATTAATAAGATATTGGTTGTTTAGTAGTACTTATAAAGTACGATCTTATTCTACATTTATAAATCGACAATCGACAATTTTTTGAAATTAAAAAAGTATTTTATTGTAAGACAGAAATTCAGTATGTTACTGTATTTTTTATATTTATTGTGTATTTTAAAGTATATATATTTTTACAGTATTTTACAGTATTTTACAGCATACCCAATATCTAAACCCAATTACTTTATTATTAATAAGTACTTAATGATTTGTTACTAGAAAGAATTGTACCTTAAAATAAAGTGTGACCAAAATAGCTTTTGCCGGCCAGGTACACCTTACTAGTATCGGGTTGGACCCCCTTTTGCCTTCAGAACTGTCTTAATCCTTCGTTGGCATAGATTCAACAATGTACTGGAAATATTTCTCAGAGATTTTGGTCCATATTGACATGATATCATCACTCAGTTGCTGCAGATTTGTTGGCTGCACATTCATGATGCAAATCTCCCGTTCCACCACATCCCAAAGGTGCTCTATTGGATTAAGATCTGGTGACTGTGGAGGCCATTTGAGTACAGTGAAATCATTGTCATGTTCAAGAAACCAGTCTGAGATGATTCGCACTTTATGGCATGGTGCGTTATCCTGCTGGAAGTAGCCATCAGAAGATGGGTACACTATGGCCATAAAGGGATTGACATGGTCAGCAGCAATACTCAGGTAGGATGTGGCGTTGACACGATACTCAATTGGTATTAATTGGCCCGAAGTGTCCTAAGAAAATATCCCCCACACCATTACACCACCACCAGCCTGAACCATTGATACATAGCAGGATGAATCCATGCTTTTATGTTGTTGTCACCAAATTCTGACCCTACCATCCCAATGTTGCAGCAGAAATTGAGACTCACCAGGCCATATCCTGAGCAGCTGCTGTGGTGGTCATGGAGGAGTGGAGAGCATGATATTGATTCCAGTGAGACTCCAGGGACAGACGAGTCTTTGCTGACGTCCAGCATTCTCTAGCCTCCGGCGCCTAGACTGCAGCGCTGCACAAGACGTTTGGCCATAAGAGAAATGGTCGTGCCCAACTGAACCTGGTTTCTCTCAAGGTTTTTTTATCCTTCACTTTCGCCAATTGGTGAACTAGTTCGGGACTTGTAGAGCTGAGCATCGATAGATTTGCTCTTCAGTGTTTGGACTCTCAGCAGTGAATATTAAACCACACTGAACTGAGCTAAACTGAACTGAACTTAAACTCTGAAAACTGAACTGACACTGTTTTAATTCACTATAATCCTCTATGTTTAGCTGCTTTGACACAATCTACATTGTAAAAGCGCTATACAAAGAAAGATGAATTGAATTGAATCAACGTTTTCCCAATCTTCTATTGTCTAATTTTGGTAAGCCTGTTCGAATTGTAGCCTCAGTTTCCTGTTCTTAGCTGACAGGAGTGGCACCTGGTGTGGTCTTCTGCTGCTGTAGCCCATCCGCCTCAAGTTTAGACGTGTTGTGCATTCAGAGATGCTCTTCTGCATACCTCGGTTGTAACGTGTGGTTATTTGAGTTACTGTTGCCTTTCTATCATTCTCCTCTGACCTATGGCATCAACAAGGCATTTGCGGCCACAGAACTGCAGCTCACTGGGTATTTACTCTCTTTCGTACCATTCTCTGTAAACCCTAGAGATGGTTGTGTGTGAAAATCCCAATAGATCAGCAGTTTCCGAAATACTCAGACCAGCCTGTCTGGCGCCAACAACCATGCTACGTTCAAAGTCACTTAAATCCCCTTTCTTCCCCATACTGCTGCTTGGTTTGAACTGCAGCAGATTATCTTGACCATGTTTACATGCCTAAATTTACTGAGTTGCTGCCATGTGATTGGCTGATTAGAAATTTGCGTTAACAAGCAGTTGGACGAGCAGAGTGTACCTAATAAAGTGGCCAGTGAGTGTATGTATGCATGTATGCATGTATGCATGCATGTATGCATGTATGCATGTATGCATGTAGGTAGGTAGGTAGGTAGGTAGATAGATAGGTAGGTAGATAGATAGATAGATAGATAGATAGATAGATAGATAGATAGATAGATAGATAGATAGATAGATAGATAGATAGATAGATAGATAGATAGATAGATAGATAGACAGATAGATAGACAGATAGATAGACAGATAGACAGATAGATAGGAGTAGCAAAAATCCATTATGTAGCAAAAATGTGCCACCTGTCCCCAAATTGTGCAGGTACCTTCAGAACATTTCACTTAGCTTGGATCACATAGACTAAAAGACAATAGTTTGTAATAAAATGCTGGTAAGACGCAATAGATGACCTTGGGGTAAAAATGAGTATATCTCAACTCGACATGAAACAAGCTATAAAAAAGAGACTTTCAAAGACTTTGAGACTTTCAGAAACTTCACCATCAGCTTTTCCTTTAACAGCATGAGCTACCATACAATACCAGCCAGAGATAAATAAAAGAGGTATTTGAAAACAACAACAACAGAGCCTATGTTACTGTATGTAGTCCCACTCGATATTAGGTGACCTTAAGGAATATGTGCTTATACTGAAATGAATCACTTTTTACAATGTACTTATTGTGTAAATACATGTGGTTACATCGTACTTATGTTTGATTAAATACCTGATGTAATTACCTGTTAAACTGTTGACCATCCCTTACCCCTTAACCCACCCTTAAAGGTCCCATGAAGTGATTTGAAATGTAGCCCCTCCCCTTTAAAAGAACAGCCAATAGTGTTTAGTTTTTCTCACAGCTCTGCCAGTGAGAGTGGCTGAGCTCAAGTGCATCAAATATGAAGTGTCCTGAAGGGGGCGGGGCATGTCAGACACTGGAGAGCTTTTGATTAGTCATGATTCGATGAGATAAATGAGAAACGGTAAAGTCTAAATAGGATACAGCTGCGGATACGCACATCAATATAGCATCATTTTTGTGACATTGTATAACAATAATTAATATTTTTACAGTACTGTGATGGTTCGCTTTAGGGTTGGGTAGGAGTAGACGTTAAAAAATACAATGTATTGGGTAATTTAATAAATAAAATAATACTCGGTACAACTACTGTTTTTACATTACTGTGATGGTTGGGTTTAGGGTTGGGGTGGGGGTAGACGTTAATAAAATACAATTAATGGTGATGGTTTCGGATTTCTGTCTTCCAATGCGTCCCAGCATGGATCAACATTTATCCTTTTTCTCATTACTTTATTAATATGATTATTTGAGTAATGAATAAAGTTAACACATTGCTTAATGTAAGAATGTTCAGTGCCTGTCTCTTTGTAACTCTATTTTCAGGAGCCACCAAACTAGGTCAGAGGTCCAAGGAGACCTCGAGTGGAACTGAAGAGTGCTTGATGATTGAAAACAACTGTACAACTGTTTTCCTACTTGTATTGCGATGGGTTAATACTGTCCAAAGTGATCTTGATATTACTGTTATCATGTGTACATTCAGATTTTCCTTTTTATTCAAGATAGACTTTGTGTGGTAAGAATATAGCAGTCTGAATGTGGTTTATACCAGTTTTGAACTAGTTTAATAAGACAGATGAGAATACGAAGAAACAATCTTGGGTTTTTATAACAGATTGTCTCTTGCATGCGTATATGCATCTGATGGGCCAGTTCTACAGGTCTGAGACCAGCTATTAATTGTCTACAGGCGACTTGACCCAAGCCTCTTGTCTCCATCCCTATCTGGGTTTAGATACAACCCTGCATTGACGTACATATTTACAATTGTTTATCTTTGTTTTAACCAATCGGAACTGTTCCCTGAATCACACCCTTTCCGGTGTTGTGTAGAGAGTATAATTGTTAATGATTGGTGATTGTAAGCAGAGCGGCCTAGGAACTCATTGCAAGTGTTAAAGCTGGCTTCTGCTGATGAAATGGCAAACTATCTTCAGTAAACTTTATTTATTTATTTGAATCTCTGACTCTTCTTCATCTGTTTCTTTGGGTTAAATCTGTAAAATATCCCTACAATGGGAAATGTAATAAATAATACAAATAATTCGTATTAACTTCCAGCCGCAACCGTATCTGATCTAGCAACAAACATGAGAAACTGAAGGTATGAGGTGACGTGAATAAAACTGTTGATCCATTTAGGTGGAAGTGACAAACTACAAGCTTTACAAGTTTATATCAGTTTTATATCTCTAAACGCAAATGTTGTCACTGTTTTTGTGCGCACTAGCTTATATCTCAAATACTGATACTAACATCTAAAACATTTTATTCTAATTTCATGGGACATTTCAACCTACCACCAAACCTAAACCCGTATCCCATCTCAGGAGCACCAGAAGTGTTCTACAATACATTATGAACACAGTAAGCACATAGTTTTTATGCTTTGATGTAAGTAAATAGTAGTTAAAGCCACCCAATATAAAGTTAGTCCTGGAGGGCCAGTCCTGCAAAGTTTAGCTCCAACTTCCTTCAACACACCTGCTTGAAAATTCTAGTATAAAACAAGTGTGGAATGTTGGATAGCTCATGCACTCAACAGTTGCAGATTTGCTCACATAGCTGAAGAGGTGAAGCTATCAGGCTCTACTTTATTTTAGATTGTGAAAGCAAAACTCTCCTCATTGAACGATTATGCCGCCTCCTGATGGTGAATGCGGTTGTACTCCTGACAGGTATTTAATAGTTTGGTCTATTATTACACTAATTTGGCAACTGCTAAACATGGTCTGGAAAATGGTTTGAATTTCCATTAATTAAAAAACTTAGTGTTCCATATGTGACGGCACTAAACTCACACATACACAATGGCTCCAAATTACTGACGGTGCCACTGTAGTTTGCAAACGATAGTGTCGTCATTAATAGTTTGTCTACAAAAGATAATGTTGCATGTGGAAAAGTCACTAAAATGCTCACACGTTTGTGCAACAATAGACCATTTTATTTGAATAGTCTGTGAAGTCCTTTAGGTTGCAAAACTGTGTAGAATTCACGCCTTTTATGATAGCCTATTGCACCTTTTCTAACGCTTCAGTTTGAACGCACATCTGAATCAGTTCATTTCTGTTTCTGTTAAAATGATTTAGTAGCTACAACAACCACAACAATCTCTAACAAAGTGAAATTTTTAGTTACTTTGGATTGTTACCTGAGAAGACTGGAAAAAAAATAGACCCAAAAACAGCAACAGAACACATTGAAACAATTTTTGACCACTTCATATAGGCTAATATTGTTGGGAAAAATGCTCTTTTTGTAACATATTTCATTCGGTATAATTTGTATCTTTATTTTCATGTATTTTTTGTTGGTCAGTTATCTACAAAATAAACAAAAACAATGAATAAATTTTAGGTGAAGTGAGGGGCAGATAATACTTTTTGCCCTGAAGGGAATTATTAATTAAATTCAAGAAGGCCTATTATAACAAAATATAGTATTTCTGACAATTTTCTTTATAATTTGAGTTATGAATGACAGTATCACAATACTACTTGGTATCATGATACTTCAGCTGGTATAGTATTGTAAGATTAATTAACGGTATCGCAACAACCCTAGTACATGCAACCATATAGTGTATAAGTGCTGAAAGAGGGGAATTTCTGATGTATCTCCATGACACATCCTTTCTTATGACTTTATGATTATTAATAATGTTGAATTTGTGTTTAAGGGCCTATATCAGCGGTGTCCAAACTCAGTCCAGGAGTGCCTCTGTCCTGCAAAGTTTAGCTCCAACTTTAGCTTCAGCTTGGAAGTTTCTAGCATACCTAGAAAGAGCTTGATTAGCTGGTTCAGGTGTGTTTATTGGGTTGGACCTAAAATATGCAGGACATCAGCCCTCCAGGACAGAGTTGTTGTAGTACTAATTAAATAATATTATAAATGCATTTATTATTTTTAATTAGCTTTCATTTTTATATTAGCATTTATTCTCATATGCTTTAGTCATTTATATTAGCTTTTGTTTTGTACATTTCCGTTTAGCCTACTAACATTAGCATTTTATCTTGACATTAGCATGAGATTAAGTCTGTTATTTACATGCACTTCTAATCTCTGCTTAAAAAAAAAGTAGGACGGGACTTGTTATTATCCACTGGGAATCGATTGCTATTGGCTGATGTCATGTGATTGACAGATAGTCCTGTCATCATGTCAATAAACTAATCACCTGAGAAGAGATGAGGAGGGAGCAGAAGATATTTTGACAGATTAACGATTAAGGGCATGTGAATTACATACATTTCAACATATGAATGAATTGTTTACGAGAAACAACAATATTCCATTTAAAAAAATAACATCCAGAGGCACTCGGTGGCAAATAACTATATTTTCACCAACAAAATGATATGTTACGCTTCATTTTCAGAGTTATGTCTGTGAAATACTCTGAACCCCAGACAGATTCTAATTAGAGACACATTTTCCGCAATTTCCCCCTATGTTTTCTGTATCACTCTTCACAGGGACTGCCATTATTTCAATTAATTTCTCCATGATGGGCTGTTATTACGGTATAATGCATTTTAAATAAATCCCACTCTAAACAGCATACCAGTCGATATGCCAAAGGTCTGTCTGGATTTAGCGGCTACCCGCTATCTGAGTCAAGCACGAGACATTTAATGACCAATCCTGTGCGGTTAATTGCTAGTGACTGGAGACTGGTTCAGGAATCAGGACAGACATGCATTAGTCCTCAGAGAAGCTCGCTTATGCAGGACAATCTCTGTGATGTTTTCTTCCTCTAAAGACACCAAAACACCTCACATGCTTAATTACCAACGTCAATAAATCTCGATCACACATATGGAGACGCTCCCCACACTATTGAACATCTGTCCATACAATCCCTGACGCTGGCATTCTGCAGTACCGCTGCTATTCATAGGCTTTTCATCAACCTGCTGCCTGTTTTGCTTTGTGGGAGGAAAAAAAAACACAACATATATTCTAGAAAGCTTCTCAGCAGCAGGCAGCGGATTATATCTGACTCAATAACTCACACAAAAAAGCCTTCCAATTCAATAATAATGGTTAAAACAGGGCTGTCGTTTCAAATGACGGCGCACAGGACTACTTTTAAAGGCATAGTTCAGTCTAACATCAAAAGATTCTGTTTGTTTAATACTCACTGTCAGGTCAAAATGGTGACTATTTATTCAGTAGAACACTTACAGGTGCTCTATGTAAGTTTGACTCTTCTAAAGCATAAAAATCCCTTAATATGTGTGTAGATATAATAAACATGGTAAGTAAACATACTTGTTTATCTGAAAAACAATGCTGAAGTCAGATATTCTGCTTTGAAAATGTGTTTTCCGTGCCAGAACGTGTCTTTGTTTTGGTAATGCCAGTTTGCCTTGGTGGAAAACCGTGTATTTCATTCATTCATTCATTTAGAACCCCGGGTTGCAAACATTTGTACTGAATCCGATCACAGCGGCCGTCCGAAGCACGCTTCATAGTACAGTTACTAACAGTACCACAATACCCGGTTCTCAACAGTGTTATTCAGACACCTCACCCTCAAACATAACCCCCCGGTCTCCCGGATTTTCAGGTACAATTGTGGCAATGTGTTTCAGGGGCAATTTGGCTCTTTGCACCAGATGAAACATGACAGAAATGTAAATACAGCCATTCAGAAGCACAAAATGTGCACTCACTCATGCAATGGTAAGGTTTATAATCTATTTAATACATTTTAACCCTCTTTAACATTATTAAATGTACCCGCTGAATCACTCATAACGTTATGCGTATAGTTCTAAATTTCAGTTTCAAACGGTTACTTTTATTTTCAAGATCTGAGGTAAATCTGCTGCTGCTTTCAGTATGGCAATAAATACTCAAAAAGTGCATATATATATATATATATATATATATGAAAAAATATATAATAATTAGGGCTGTGCAATTTCATAATATATATATATTGTGTGAACTAAATAAACTCATATTGCCTCGCATTAAGTGCCGCTAGCCATCGATTAGCATTTTAAGACCCCTGAGTGACCACAGTTTCAGTTAAAAACCTGTTAATCTACTACTGAAGACTAAAATTCCCCTAAACATTGGATGAAATGTTTATTTCTGGGGTACTATTTCTTTAAGGACACATTGGGGAGGTTATTAGAGGACACTAGTGGGCGCATAAATCCCCTGAACCAGAATGCACTGCAAGCTGAACATTGACAAGCATCATTCTCTTCTATCTCTCACAAACACACCACTTTTAATGTCACACATTTTGACATTTATTGAAAATATCTATAATAAAACAAGTGTAAAGGATTTGATGTGATTATAAGAAATGGTTGTATTGACTTTTTTGGATCTTTCTGGCAACATTTCACAAAAAAAGGTTCAATTTATTAATATTAGTGAATGCAAATGAAACATAAGCTAATGAATAATAAAGAATAAATTAAATGTAGGTTATTATACACATATGCAATTTAATGTTTATTAAGTTGAAGAATGCACCCAAAAGTGAAAGTTCTGTCATCACTTATGCACGCTCATGTCATGCTAAATCTATATGACAAACTGACATATTTAAATAGAAAACTAAATATTCAGAAGATAAATCCTTTCCTATTGACTTGCATTGTATTGTGTTTTCAATCCATACATTGAAAGTCAATGGGAACTAAATCTTTTTTTATTTGTCACCGAAATTCTTCAACATATCTAGCATTTTTTGGGGAATATTATCTCTTCATCCTAGATTAATAAATGCTGCAATGTAATCCTAACAGTAGTTCATTATACCAAGTGCATAAACTAAATTTAACAATTGAACCTTATTGTAAAGAATTGCCAGCAACAGTTACCCAGGCAGTTCTGTGGAAACTGCATCTTTAATACGTCAACCAAACCCGTCTTCAGGTCTCATGCAGCGTCATCATCTCGACTCTTCATCCAGCTTACAAACAGCAGCTGCTGTGAGAATCCAATTATGGCGCATTTCAAACAGTCTAATATTGAGCGTAACAACCTGATCCGACGGGCTTGGAGTCTGTGTGGAACTGGAACTGAATCAGGTGTGAGCTGAGCTAGACTCAATTGTCCTTGGATGTTCCCTTCAGGCTGGATTTGAGCTTCTTCTTCTCCTTTTGTCCCATTGCGCGGTAGGTCTTCTTTTTCTCCACTTTGAGTCTCTGTTGCCTCTCTGCTTCCTGTTTTTCTTTCTGCTTCAGGAATTCTTTGTGTTTGGCGCGTTGTTCTGCATTAGCCTTCTTAGTCTTGTATGAGTAGACTGAGGTCAGAGCATCAAGCAATGCTGCCACCTGGTGGAGAAGGTTGAGGGATTTCATTAGAAAACATGTTTTGTCTATATACACACAAACACTTTTAAAAGTATTACCAATGTATTTGTATGCAGTTAATAATATTAAAACTATTAATAGCATAAATAAAACTGACAAAATGTATAGATATACATACACCCCCACACTCTCCTCATAACTTACACTTACACTCCCCATAAACACTGCATTATTTATTATTTAAAAATTGCACAATTAAAATTGCACTTATTTATCGTACTACATTGCACTAATTCATCTTGAATTGTGCACA
The DNA here is from genome assembly GCF_903798145.1 of Danio aesculapii. NCBI lineage: Eukaryota > Metazoa > Chordata > Actinopteri > Cypriniformes > Danionidae > Danio > Danio aesculapii. Next base: position 30,874,780 of record NC_079446.1, on the reverse strand, counting down.
CGCACTGTACATTTACATTTGTAATTATGTTCATATCTATCTGATACTCTGATTATTAATGGCAACCTGTCCATATATTCATCTATTGTAAATCTCTGTTCATATTAATACAACTTTTATTTAAATGTTCATAGTACATCCATCTGTAAATATCACCATAGTTTTACTATAACTGCCCTTTATAACTTATATTTATATCCTGCACTTGCTGCTATTGCACTCTTGGTTAGACCTAAACTGCGTATTGTTGCCTTGTACTTGTACATTTGTAATGACAATAAAGTTGAATCTAATCTAATCTAATCTAATCTAATCTAATCTAATCTAATCTAATCTAATCTAGATGGTTAATTTGATTGACATGTTGTAAATATATAATTCAATATGAAAATAATTTAACAATAAATAACACATTTAAAATACATATTGCAACAAATAAATATATAAATATACATAATATGCATATGTTTTACAACACAAACATACACATTTTAACCATTTTAATTGTATATTGTTAGGCCAATAACCTCTTAAGGCCCAAGGTGATTTTTTTTTTACATACATCTCTTTGCTATTTGGGCTTATTAGAACCTAATTAGAATAAAAACCTAATTATCATCTTTTGATACGATGTACTTTTAGAGAAAAACTATGTCAATATATGTGGAAATTTATGTCTAAATTTACATAAAACCCTTTTCCCTGAATTTTTTAATGCATATTTAACATATAATTTATTTTTTTAACTTGCTTTGACTATCAAAGAGTCTTTTTTCCCCAATTTTAGACAGTTAAAAATAGTGTTTAGGACATTTCATACGCTGCAAAACAGTTGCAGGATGACACAATATGTCTGTAACCAAATATAAAACATTCAAAGTATTTTAAATAGCCACTTAAGAGCTAAAATGTGCTGACCACGTATGTGGACACTCAAGCCCTAGGAGGATAATAAATAATAATAATAATAATAATAATAATAATAATAATAATAATAATTTATTATATTACTTATTTAATTTAATTATTATTATCAGCTTTGTATTACAACAATATAATATAAACCTGGTAAAATTCCCTTTTTTGTGTGTGTTTCTATGTAATGCAGTTAAAAAAATTAAAAATAAAAAAGTAATAAAAGCATAACTAAGAACACATAAAATTTATACATAAATCATTTGATTTCAATTAACTTTTAAAAAGAAAGATTATATAATGCAATACGATAAGAATGTAATAATAAATAAATCACTTAAAATAAATATTACTACAATTAAATACAGTTGAAGTCAGAATTACTAGCTCCCCTTTGAATTTTTTTTATTTTATTTAATTTAGCCGTATTTATATATTATTTTCTTAGTAATTGCTTAATCTATACAAAAAAACATTTTTTTTTTGGTCTTTATTGATTTATTTCTTGCTTAACTTTTCAAAAAACCTGAGGTGTTATTGGCTCTTCAAGCAACTTGTCCATGTAATTACCTTTTTGTAACTGAATAAAACCTTTTAGTGGCAAGAATTAATACTGTGGCCTCCAAACGAAAGTCTTGCCGATTAAATGACGATGATGATTAAAAAACTCTTTATTACTTTGTCAAGTCAATGCTTGGAACAAGGAGCATGAGAAGAAATTGATTAAAAAATGTAACCCCCTGTGTCATCTTTTAGACAGCAGGATTTCAAAGGGGATTGGTGAAGAAATTGGCCAGCAAGCTGTCGTGGTATTTGCCAGGGACACGGATTAAAGAAATATGATATTTCTCAGCTACTCTGGAGGTTTCCTTGGTGGATTAGCTTTAGACTAATAGTGGATATTAAAAACATCTTTGTAAAATGACAGTAGGAAAGCTCAGTGGAGCTCACAAAAGACATGACATATGTAAAACAAAAAAGAAGGAGCTGGGCAAGTCAGAAAGCACTTACCTTTTTCTCGTGCGGCTCTCGTATGACAGCCGGTCTCTGCAGGTCCCGTGGGGTTTTGCCTTTGGCCTGCATATACTTGGGTTTGCTCTTGAAGGGAAGCGCCTTCTGCAGCTCTTTGGGAATGCGGAGTGGGTTGAAGTGCCGAACTTGCCTCTCAATTGGCTGTGAAGATTTAAAGATGGGAGGAAAACAACAAATTAGTGATGCATCAGAATGGATTTATTGCTAATATACAATTAGCCGATATTCAGCCAAACTTCTTTTGGCTGATAGCCGATAGTCGACACTGTATTGAAGTTTGATGGCTCCCTGGGCATCAGGAAAGGAGGCGGTGGAGAGCCGAAAACCCTCAATAATTTTTAATAATGAATATAAACTTAAAACAATTGAGCAGCGACAGTCTCTCATGGACGGCTGTCATTTAAACAGAAACTGAAAACAAAACAAGCTCCAGGCCTGGTCCTCTCGTATTGCACTGCAGTCTTTCCACTTTTTAGGTTTCCAGAGGGGGCAGTTAATGCATTGTGCCCCTAAACTGCCAGGCAACCCAATCACAGATTGTGTGCTTTGCATCGCCATGACGTGCATTTAAATTATATTAAATAGTGCATGTCAGGCTACAGCAAAGTTTATGCATATTTGTGATGCAGGTATATAATTTGGCCTTAAATGACGACACAAGTTTCATTCAGGAAGTGAATCAGTCCTTAAATCAAATCAAGGTGAAGATTTTATGACATAACTTCAATTCACTTTCACTATAAACTAGCGACTGTTAATGACTTTGGGTTTATACACAGAGTCATACCATACTCACATTCGCAAATTCAAGTTGGCAATCAAAAACACTGAACCTAAATCAGCACAAAGGCAAAATTTCACCAGACTGAGCAGACTGCTGACCCGATCGTACTTCTAGCAATCCGGACAAACAAATAAGTTACTGCAAGATCATGATCAACACGTCATCTTATTGATGCATGGATATATATATATAGATACAGGTGAAGTCAGAATTATTAGCCCCCTTGAATTTCTTTTCTTTTTTAAATATTTTCCAAATTATGTTTACCAGAGCAAGGAAATTTTCACAGTATGTCTGATATAATTTTTTCTTCTGGAGAAAGTCTTATTTTGGCTAGAATAAAAGCATTATTTTTTTTGTTTTAAATTTTTTTTATAAAACTATAAAAAAAAAAATAAATAAACAGGAGGGCTATTAATTTAGGGTGGCTAATCATTTTGACTTCAACTGTACATATTATATATGCTTATATAAATATATACATATATATCAGGCCATCATATTATAATTAAAGGCATGGATTTTCTGATGGGTGTCCGCTTCAGGATGCAGTAACATGTATAATTTCTTATGTCTTTGTGATTATTAAAGGGCATCTATGACGAAAATCTACTTTTGTAAGCTGTTTGGACAAAACTGTGTGTAGGTATAGTGTGTCCACTGTCATATTGGAGTGGACAAACACAACAAGTCTCTTTTTTTTATTTCCTGACATTAAAAAAAGAACCCAATAAAGAAAGTAAAATCACTACGTAATTCTTAACAGATACAATCACCACAGCCGCATGTGTGTGTGTGTGCACTGTATTTCAGCTTTATCCATGTCTGTCTCTATCACTTACTGCTGTTTATCTAATGTAACGCATGAGAAGCAGACAGACACGTGGGAATTGTGGGCGGAGAGAAGCAGCTCATTTGCATTTAAAGCCACAGGCTACAAAAATAGCTACACTGTATTCAGACAGCAAAATGCGCAGATTTTGAAGGCTATAATAAATTATCTGTTGGGTATTTTGAGCTAACTTTACAGACACATTTTGGAGACACCAGAGGTTTTTTTACATCATGTAAAAAGGGTAAAATAGGTGCCCTTTAATAAAGTTGAATGTTTAAGAACCTAGATTATATTTTGACTTTAGTGTCATCCCTCTTCAGAGTAAAACTTTAATGATATGAGTATCATTGCTTTTTCTGTATAATTAATTGTTTCCTCAGAATCTACCAAGCCACAAATCATGGACACTTGAAGGAATGAACCAACTGTTTTCTGACTTATTTGCCATTTGATGTGTTAATACGTTTGTAGTAAATTCTTTTGTATGCAAGATATGGTTTCTGTGTTTTAGCAAGATGCCAGTTTGGATGTAGATTGTACCAGTTTTGATAAAACAGCGGAGTCTACAAAAAACAGCCTCGAGTATGTAGTGCTAATTTTCTTTAAGGAGGCTCTGTCAGTGGTAAAGAAGACAAAGTCTTACCCAAAGTGTCTTTTAAAGTATTATTCTTTGCAAAGATGGCCACACAATCATAGAGCAACGCAGGTTTCTGCAGAGTGTGTGAGACGCCAAAACAGAGTGTGATCTCTTTTTATCTAGTTTGTAATACCCCCATGCCCATCAGTGACATACAGGATGAATCACAGTTACATCAGGGCTCAAAACTTCATTTATGACCATCTACATTTCAGCCTTACATCCCATCTGAACATGTAGCTTGTTAAATCACCATGTACTTATCCAGATCTTGTCTGGTGATAAACAGATGTTAAAGTGGTCACACTTGGTCTAATGTAAACAGTACATCCATGGAGGAATAAAAATTCAAGAACAGACCTTTAAAATGTATATAAATAAATTTCCACCACAAGTACGAAACAGATTGTACTCTGTGTGTGTGCGTGTTCTATTCATTTGTGGATTAGTATTACAGGTCTGAGGTCAGCTCTGAATATCGTAGCCTACTAACTCTTTGCGAGTGTTGAAGCTGGCTTCTGCTGATGAAACTGCAAACTATCCTCAGTCTCTGGGTCTCATTCATCTGACAGACTTGTTATTTTTGGGTTAAAAACACAATAATACTTTGCATACCACAAAATAATAATAATAATAATAATAATAATAATAATAATAATAATAATAATAATATGAATAAACTTTTCAATAAAAGGTCTTACCTTGTACAGCGAGTCCTGCTTGGGTTTGTTGTGGATGCCCAGGTCATGTTTAAGCTGTCCAAGGGTCCTCATTCCTGACCATGTGTGTTTTTGTCCAACCGGCATCAGTAAAGACGTCACTGGGTTATACAGCCGAGGAACAGAGACCGGATACCAGGAGCGCAGGAACACAATATCTAAAGACACAATAGTAATATTAAAGGCTGTTTAAAATTCTTCTTTGCCATTACCAAAATAAAATCCTTTTTTTTCATTTTTGTTTTTAAATGTAATAATATAATATTACAGTTTTTGACCAAATAAATTCACTGAGCAAAGAGGCTTGAATAATTATTAATACAATCTAGGAGTGTAGATGTTTGATCCGTAAATCGTAATCACAACTCAGAACACAGGTGACCCGTGGAATAATAGTTTTTCTTTACTGGTAGATTAATCCTAAATTGTAACGATCACAGAGAGATCACCTTTCGCGTCATTAAAATAAAATGTATGAAAGCAAAGATTTAGGCTTTCCTGTAAAAAGGAATAATGACGAAAGAAGTTGTGGTAAGTTGTTCAGTATGTGGTGGGTTTCTGCATTAATGCATTCCGTGTAAGCTGCACAATTAATTAGTAAAAGATTGGGATCTCAACACCCACACAACATAAATTATAAATGATGGTGATTTGCATATGTTTATTAATCTTTCGAATCGCTGCATTCAAATCTGAAAAAGCAAAAATCAAGAAAGATTCAGTCTTTAGTCTTTTGAGTTAGTTATGAAGTTACAAACAGTCAAATAACACAGAATTACAGGGATAACAGTTCATAGTTTAGATAAAACCATTGATATTTATAATAAAGATTAACCGTTATATGCACTTAACTTGAGGCTCAAAAATTTAAGTTGTAAGCAGCAATTACATTATTTAACCAATAGGTGGTGACAACCAGCCATCAAAAATATGCCACTGAATGATCCGAACCATGAGATTTGTGATCCGTTACACCACTAATACAATCATAACAATTATACAGGGTTCTAGACTAATATTTGAGAGAACTGGCATGGTGCCGCTAAGTTACACAGATGATGGCAGTAACACCTGATTTTGACATGTAAAATCAATAATATTATTGTCTCTAATATGGTCTTATAATTAAGAAGTCATAAAGTTATAACTGTCTCAGAGTTGGTGAGAGTGAGTTGGGTGTACAATGTAAATTCGTTTACAAGAAAAATAGAACTGTAATAGCTTTCTTTGTAACCTTTTATATTCATAAATATAAAAAGTAGGGGTGTAACAGAACATGTATTAAACCCATGCCATGATGGGTTTGCGATGAATACACTCAGTCCAGATGTGCATCACTTAGTTAAGACAGAAAAAGATATCAGCAGTAGAACAACTTAGCAGCCATTCACAAAGAATGACTCTTTGCATCTGAAAACACAAGATGCAGAGCTCAGAAATAGTTCTGCCATTTTGCCATGTCAACTTGGTACACAGAAACTCGTGAACAACTCTTTTCCCGCCACAAAGTTGTTCTGGTCCTGCTATGTAACTGACAGTTATGAGCGCCACTCATGTGCAATACTGGCGAGTTGATGTGCATTACCGGAATTTATTTATTTTTTCTTTAAAAAGCAGGAATGTCATGGTAACGACATTACAAACAATATTTCAGACATATGGACACATATTAGACAAGTGGAGCAAAGCCATAGCACGCGCAACAACTTGATCTTCCACAGTTAAATGAATTTGATAAAAAGTGTGCAACATTTTCACATTAGAAAGCATGTTTTTATTCAGGAATGTAAAAGATTTGCTGATATGTTGCAACGGCCGCTTTAAATATGAGATCAATGTAGCGAATTTGGACGCTCTCACCGCCGGAGCTGTGAAGGCAGACTTGTCTGTCACAAGATTAGGTTAGGCCTGTCACAAGATTTTTGTAGTACAATATATTGCACTCATTATATAATGCCAAAATGACAATATTAAATCAACACAATGTAAGTACACTCTTCCAAATAATACATAATATTATATTCCTGAGAATATTTAATTTAACAATTTAATAATTAGACATTGAAATCATAATGTGAAAACGCATATCCTAAACAAATAGTAATAAATGTTAACCAAAAAATTACAAGGTGAAAAGTAACAACGGCTGTGATATCTGCTACCAGATCTATTTTCAGTTGTCAGACATCCACATGAAAATATACTAAAGTAATTTATGGTAAATACTACAGTGTTTTTTTAACCACTGACACTGATACCACCAATAGAGATGTTGCACAATCAGCTGAAATGTTGCTAGAATTGGTTTTTATGCATGAATGATATATATCAAATCACCAAAAATGATTGAGGTCATGTCCATGTGTTGTGCGATAAGTAATTATATTGATTATTGTGACAGGCCTACTACCACTATGTTTCTTTGACATTGGTAATGAAAAACAACCTGAAGACATTTAGTACAAATACCATCTAATATGTCTTATTCACATACAATCCAGTAAACATATCACATTACCACTTTAAAATTAATTATAATATTCTATATGAATATTCTACATTTATGCCAAAATGTGACTATTAAAACATTAAAATATATCTAACTCCTGTAGAAAAAGTGGAAATAACGGTGTTCAGTATGCTCCCCATTTCAAGCGTAATGTAATGCTGTCATCATCTACTCTAACCTAATGTCATTTGCATGTTAATTAACAAGTCAAAACATTTAGAATTATGCAAAATGTTTCTATTTTGCCTGTACTTACAGTAGACATGCATCTCAACACAGACAGAACAGACTCATACACCTTTACTTTAAAACACATAGTGCAAGCAGAAACTTATTTTAATTAAATCACAGCCTTTTTGCAGGTTTAATACTCGCACAAGGCCATAACACGATCCCGATTTATTATTCAGATTAATTTCACAGCCCTAATACAAACAATCATCATCTAATTCAAAGACTTAATAAGCCTTGAATACGCAAACTGCCTCACTGCAAGAATTTCCACATGCCGTCTCTCCAGAGAGGAGCATAATAATCAGTAATAATACCCTCCATTTTAACAAGGTGCTTGTTTATGTACAACCGGGTTTCTTGAGTCATTCCCTTCGCATTCCTTTTTCTGATAAATAAAGCGCATTGAAGTCCCAAAGCATAGCTCGTTATATACAAATTCAAATACATAAATGCTGTGGTAAAAGCAGAGGCAGCAGACATATTTATGAATAGATTAAAGAGTTGGACTCACCGCTCATCAGCAGTCTGTCCTCAAACGTGGCTCTGAAGGCACCCGGCGGGGTACGCAAAGCTTTCTTTATCTGCCCTTTAATGCCACTGACTGTGCGGATGGACGCTCCCTCAAACTTCGCAACCTCCAGGATGGTGTTAAACATTCCCTTTGAAACAAACAAAACAAAATACCTTTACATTATACACTTCTTATGCCCCATGATGCTTTGTGTGAGTAACAGGAGTAATTTTTTATGAATATATCTGTTTAATAAATCTGTTTTGTTCAAATGCACCAAAATAGATTACCTACATTGACTGAGAAATGGATAAAATTGTTTGTTTTCAAAATGGGGTGTACTCATTTATGCAGAGCATTGTATATATCCAGTAATTTAATAGGGCACTATTAAGGCTAAAGAACTTAATTCTTATTTGCTTAATTTTTGCAGCCTAGGGCTATACTTGTCACCATGTATTGTCTCTTTTCTAAAACATACAGTTTAGTGTAAAAGCATGTTTATTACCAAGAAAACAAACAAAATTATAATTTAATTCAACACCACATCACACAAGGTACATATACAGTACCGTCCTATCTAGTATTGTGAAAAGGCAAAGCTGAAAATCTATGGTTAAGTGCCACCCAGGGGTCAAAAGCTGCTGGAGCACCTACTACTGCCGCAGCGATGGCAAGCACAGCGGTAGAGGGAACATATTGAAGTGGTGACATCTGTACAAACACGTTGATCTCCTCACCATTCATTTATCGAATATTAAAATGCAGCTTATTACAATTATTAAAACAAACTACTTTCAGCGGCCCATGAACAATCCCAAAATTCTACCACTGCTATATTACATGCGTATTGAATGTTACTGTATTGCAGGGAATACAAAGAGAAAATAATCAGGAGAAACAAAACACAATAAATTCAAAATAGATTTAGCTAAACATATTCTTGTGACATTAATGTCCCTTTAAAATACCAATATCACCAAATGAATTATTTGTACAGGGTTTCCACTTTAAGCCAAATATCATATTTATTTTCCTTGCAGCACCTTTTCTCTGACTATCACAGAAAAAAGGCTGAACTTCCATGACATCAACTGAACAGAAAAACAGTCAGCTGGTGTGCTTGTATATTGGAGCTGCTTGATTAATCATAAAAAGATTGTGATCTTGATTCGACCCTCCACACAATCTTAATCCAGCATTTCTACAATTCAGCCAATTATATTTTTAAGGTCAGGAGAGCAGCATAAAGGCGGTCACACAAGTTTTTACATTGTTTTATATACGTTGCTCACCAAATGATGTTGAAAAAGTCACCTACTGTTTTACCAAGGTGTATTTCACCCAAAAAATGTAATTTCTGTCTTCATGTAATGATATATTCGACCGCGAAATCATACATGAGCTGACCGTGAACTGTGCATTTACCATAGAGAGGACGCACGTGAATAAAGTCTACTTTAGTGAACAGAACCTGAATAGGCTGTGAATAACAAGTAATAAAGTTGTAAATAACGTTTAGTTTGTTGCACAGATCGATCGTTTGGGAGCCGTGCGGGAAGTATGATTTGCATGTATGTTTTTTAAGTGACAACAGCCATGACATGAGCGCACTCGACAGTGAAAGCGAAACCAAAAGCGCGCACATCATTTAAATGATCATATCACATTTTAGAGTTATGATTATGACATAATTTGATGTATTTTTTCTTTCATAGTGAACACAGAGTGTTGTGGGTGTGAATAAATGTTTAACAGTGTCAATATAACTACCCTAGCCTATATAAAGTTAAATATAATGCAGGAGGGAATCTGATAATGACAAATTTTACCTGTGAAAAAAGGGTCTAATAATGTTGTCAATGACAAATGGCAAGTGTATGTCTCAAACATAAGAATTCAACTTCAGCATTATGAATAGTTGTATTCTGATGTCATTGTTTTACTGTGCATTAACAACCAAGACAAAATTAGTCTATTCAAGTCCACCATTCAAAGTCTATATAAAATTTAGCATTTCCCAACAGTAGACCTACACATAGACCTAATATTGTTATTGTGGTTTTACCATATGTTTGAGAAATAACAATAATACCCCACTCATATTAACTTTTATTTTACATCTACAGAATCTTGAGAAAATCTTTTAAGCAAAAACATTGTGATTCTCATTTTAGCCAGAATCATGCAGCCCTATTTTATATAGTAGTTTGTATAGTAATATACCATATTTTATATAATAGTTTATCATTAAAATAATCATATATAATATGATAAATGACATTAAAATAATAGCTTTAGAAACATTTTGCATGGCTTCAATAGCCAGTATAATAACAACATTATATGAAATTGTACCTCAGATTTCGGGTGCTTCCTCTGTCATATTTGATAGCTCAGTGACAGTTTTACAAACATTGCATTTAGTTTTCTGTCATCCACTTTTTAAAATTTAGATTATCCTGGCATGTTACCATTAGTTAACAGCTTTTGTCTGGTGACTGCATTTGGCTGAAGTGACTGCCTGTTAACCGGAATAGGTACAGTTGAGTGAAAGGAATAAAATGCAGCTCAAAAATAGCCTATAACCATAACAATAGGTGTCAAAACGAACAAACATTTATTCATTTTCTTTTCCGTTTAGTCCCTTTATTAATCTGGGATCGCCACAGCGGAATGAACCCCCAGCTTATCCAGCATTTGTTTTATGCAGCGGATGCCCTTGCAGCTGCAACCCATCACTGGGAAACACATACACACTTATTCACACACACATACACTACGGACAATTTAGCCTACCCAATTCATCTGTACCGCATGTCTTTGGACTGTGGGGGAAACCAGAGCATCCGGAGGAAACCCACGCAAACGCAGGGAGAACATGCAAATTCCACACAGAAACGCCAACTGACCCAGCCGAGGCTCGAACCAGCGACCTTCTTGCGGTGAGGCGACAACACTACCTATTGCACCACTGCGTTGCCACGAAAAAAATATAGTATAGAAAAATTATATTTTGGTAAATGCAACTACATCCACTGATATTCCATGACAAGGACAAAAAAAATTGGCTGACTTTTAATGTCTGGATTAGACCTTTTCCATTATATTCCAGAAACACCATGACCAGCGGGAACCTAGCACCACATTATTGAAAATGACTTGTTTCATTTCTTTTAAATAGAAGCTCCCCAAAACCAGAAGTGCAACCCATAATATGAAAAGTAGTAGTCACATGTGAAAAAAAGTTGGATAACCAAAGATGAGAGCCTCCAATTATTCAGAGAGAGAGACAATTTATACAGTTCCCTGATGTGCTATGCGCAGAAACTCCTGACTCTGCAGGACTCCCTACCTGGATAAAGCAGGTGTTCTTAAAGATTTTATAAGGGTATCCAATCAGTTTGAGCTTCTTCACAATGGAAACTGATTTGTCCAAGTCCAGAACCACTCCTGTGGCAGCGATGCGGAAATTGGCCTGAGGGGAAATAAGATAGGATGAGTCCAAGAGAAAAGGGAAGCCTTTCATCTGGCTGTGCTTGTTGGACTGGGGACTGGGGCTGAAGCTGTGACCCAGGCTGCTCCTGCGTTCTCATAATATGCTGGTGTCTTACCTTAACGCCGCCAATCGTCTGCACTGCCAGGAAGCCTGTGCCCTGAGGTGTTATGGGTCCTGTTGAGCAGAGAAACAGTGGAGAGTGAGCATGAGATGAGGGAGAGCAGAGCTTCAGGTAGTTGCACATGGCTTGTTTTGGGTTTGGTAATTGATTTCACATTTTGCTTTGAAAAGTAAAAATCATTTTTTATAGATGTAGCAACTTTAAAATTCCTAAAAATGCAGATAATGATTTTCATAATGTTGCAATTCTATACAAAACACTGGCAGTTGAATACTGAATGTTGTGAAATGTATATTTTAAGGGAAATGTGACTTTTATTATGTCATTTAAACATTAAAACAACAGCATTTGTACAGCATGGAGTTACCCTACACCAAATTATTATTAATATTAATGGACCAGTATTGAAATTCCTATATGATAATAATTATCCCCATAGACGAACATTCTCTGCAATTTATAATTACAATGAAAGCAGATGTAAGGCGTGGAGGTTGCATTATACAAAAAGCATCATCATCACCATCATATCTATATAATTTGATGAAAAGGCCATTGGTGGTTACTTAAAGCTAATAATCCAAAAAGTATACATCCAATTTATTTTAAACTACATTTTGGTCACACATTATTTTTTTATGTACAATTCTCTTAATTAACAAACCCTTAATTAAGATTTGTAGCTCAAACAACTAACTAGTTGCTTATTAATAGTAAGGTAGTAGTTGTATTTAGGTAATGTGCAGGATGTAAAGTAAGATCATACTTTATAAGTGCTAACGAACACTTAATTTCTTAATAATGGGCAGGCAATAAGCCAGTGATTTTTTACTTAAACTAAAGTGTTACTTACATTTGAAAAATAAAATCATGGCATGCGAATATATATTTAGTTGTCCTAGGACAAATAATATTTTAACAATAATAAAATTCCAGTAAGAAAATACTTAAAGGTGCAGTAGGTGATTGTCTTTAGAGACATTTTTTGTTGTGCTGGTTGAAAGTCTTTTCACATTCCAATTGTAATGATTAAAATAAACAATCTAAATGTATTTATATGTACTTTTATATTCTGGGTAAGGCATGAGACAAAAAAATTTTCATCCAATTAAAAATCGGCAGGCCGACAAATAACTCAATTACAACAGGTAACTCAAACTGTCTGTCAACAAATTAAAATTTGTAGTTCTGCACAGCCTGTCCACGCAGACAGATCCGTCATTTGCGTGTACACATGAAGCATGGTCACCTAAAGCTGACAGAGAGACTCTGCATCGACCTGAACTTCTTTCTAAAAGACCAACGTGGCCTTGTATCCATGAAAAGAAAGATTGTTTTTGAAAGGGGTATTGGCAAAAAAAATGCAGAATCAAAACTTTTCTAAATCCTGAATCAATTTGAGAATTACTATTGCATGCTGGAGAGAAATGACATAACGACAACGAGCTAAAGGATAACACCAGGGCTGAAGTATTATTTTAGACATGTATGTTTTAAAACTATTTTAGTCATGCTAAGCTTATGTAGATTGGGTTCTTTTTTATGAATGAGTTCATATGCATCCAGGTGTTTTTCAGCCACTGAAAACGTCCAGCAAAAGAATGGCTACTTTGAAGTTTATGGAGTACCTTTTACAGCATCGATAACATAGTCGGGTAAATAGACATAAGCATTAATTTAGTTGCTCAAGTGTAAAAGAAGATGAAAACAAGCGATGTACGAGGATCAGCGAGCACAATTGAAAATGAATGTAAGTGTAATGCAAGGAGATGACAGGATATTTCACTTTTTAGCACTTCTCCTTTTTTTCTGATCTGATTTTTATTTAGTTGAATAACAAAACATAAGTAAATAGTGCTCTTCAGCCTAACCAGCTTTACTGAGGTGAAGTTTGATTTATATTCACACATTCATTCATTTTGAACAGTGACAACCTGTGACACGCTCCCACTCTAACGTCACTTTGAATATTGGGTCTGCAATAACATGTAGGTATAACTTACGCCCGATTCACACGATGCTTTAGAGTCAATGCTTGACAGAGGGTGTGTCTGAAGTTGGGGCTGACGCAATCGTCATAGCAGTGTCAGCCAATGAAATTAGTCAGCAATCGGCTGTATGAGCTGGTGTATTTGCAAACAGCGGTTCGCCAACATCTGACGTCACCCATTCAAAGTGAATAGGAAGTGTTGACACTGACGCCCCGTGTGAATGGGGCATTAATGACTTAAAGGTGCAGTAGGTGATTGTCTTCAGAAACATTTTTCTTTGTGCTGGTTGAAAATCTCTTCACATTCCAATAGTAATGATTAAAGTAAATGATCTAAATGTATTTTTATATTCTGGGTAAGGCATAAGACTAAAAAATGTTCATCCAATTAAATAGTGTCGGGCCGACATCGCCCATAATTCTGATAAGTAGCTCAAACTGTCTGTCAGCAAATGCAGATTTTAACTAATGCGCAGCTGTTAACGTGCAGATCCGCCATTTGTGCGTACATGCGCTGTGGGTTCATGTGAGAGAGAAAGAGAGAGAGAGAGAGAGAGAGAGAGAGAGAGAGAGCGGTAAAAACAAGCTGAATCAAAACTTTTTAAAATCCTGAATCAATATTGGAGTTACTTTTGCACGCTGGATGAAGGACGGCACCATGGCTGAAGTATTTCTGTTAGACAGGTAATGCTATGTTTTAAAACTATTTTAGCTTTACGCAAAGCTGATGTAGATGTTGCTGTTACAAATAGGTTATATGCACAGAAGAGTTCAGCCACTGAAATCTTCCAGCGAAAGATTGATTCGACTATTTTCAGTTTCATAAGGGACCTTTTACAGCATGGATAATGTAGATTTTTATTTAGTTTAACAACAAAACATTAGTGAATAGCGCTATTCCACCTAGCCTGCTTTACTGAGCTGAAGTTGCTTTTATATTCACATTGGTTCATTTTTGAACAATGACAGCTTGTGACAAGCTCCCTATATTGTTCACCATGCTACTCTAAATATTCGTTCTGAAATAGCATGTAAGTACGGCCAAGCACTAGTCGCTGATTGAGTGTAATTCCTGCACGCCGCCGGCCAAAGCTCTAGTCGCTGATTGAGGGTTCTGCTGTCATCTTGGGTTCTGCGCGCGCTTGTATTTCAGGAAGCGTGGCTTTGGACGGCAGGGGTGGGACTGTATTTCAGAGATTTATGCTAGCCGGTTAGCACTGTCGCAGATCACCTACTGCACCTTTAACTGACTGTGAACAATGTTATAGTTTATAGTCTTTAGCTGATTGTATGATTTCTCTATTTAGAATTTGTAAACAATATTTTTCTGAAATTATATTATTAAAGAAAAAATTCTAATTGTGTGGATATAAAACCAACTTTACCCCAATGCCAGCTTTAGGGTAATATAATTCTTGCACCCGCTGGCCTGTCAACAACTACGCTGGACAAAGTGTGTGTCTCCATAGAGTGTTCTAACTAGTAAATGATGATCTAGTGTTATGTAAGGTTTTCCATCTTCATCTATTCTGTGCGGGTTTGCACGTTCATTACTAAAGGAGGCGTGGCTTTGGACGGCAGGGAAGGGACATACATTTTCAAAATTATACTAACACAACATTCTGGCAGATCACCTACTGCACCTTTACTTATATGGCCATAAAATAGACAACAGAAAGATCTATAACATTTTATAACTATATAGAAAATATTTTAATGTATTCTTTTTTTAAAGCTGCAAGTACACTTAAGGCATCACAGGATTATAATGTACAGCACAAACATTCACTCATTCTGACATCTGCTAAGGATTACATTTTACCGTGTCGTGACATTTCAGAGTGTTTTAAAAATGTTTTTCAAGTGAGAATTAGATGATGGAAAATGTAAAAACGAGCATGTGTGGCTTTATTTCTAACACTGTAGAGGTGCGAGTTGGGTTTGTCTCTCACCCCATATGGTGGCACCACAGTGCATGTGTTCAGGTGTGTATTTGAGCAGGCGGTGACGTCCGTTATGGTCCTCGATGTAGTACAGAGGGATGGTCTGAAAGCGCCTCCAACCCAAAGACAGGATAAGAGGGTCACGGGTTTTTAAGATACGATTGTGCCAGCGGTGTTTCTTCAGACGCATCTGTGTGGAGGAGATAAAGAAAAGACCAGGAACAGTCCTGATTTGTAATGACATTTGGCTTTGAGTTTCATCAAGTGCCCTTCACTTTATTCACAAGGTTATCAACTATGTCTGAAGTTATTAAACAAGCAAATGTGGTCAAACTTTATATTTTAAGTCACAGTTCATGGAATTAAGAAACCAATAACTAATGCTTCAAGTTCAATAAACTACTAATTAGTTGTTTAATAATAGTTAGTAAGATGGAGGTTGGGTTTTGGGTAGGATTAGGGATGCAGAAGATCATACATACTTCTACTGAACAGTTAATATCTTAATAAAGTGGCTGGTAATAAGCCAGGAGTTAAATCACATGAATTGTTCTTACACCTTTTCCAACTTCAAATTCCAGCACTTTTTAAGCACTTTCAAGGTGCATTTTCCAGCTTTTCCAGCACCTAACAACCACGGTAAATTACGTTTATATATACAGTATGCACTTTTTCACATTTAAATCCTTTGTGCTATTTTAAAAAACACAATATGACATTTCAATTTCAATTGTTGAATACTTTGGAGCATAGATTTATTGTTATAGTTCACCCAAAAATGGTGGAAAAAAAGGTTCAGTTATTGGATGAAGTATACTTTTAAGTTTGAACTGTTTCTACCTGAAGTGGATATTTTAAAAGATGAGCTTATGGTAAGATTTTGTTTGAGTCTATTAGCAAGTTGACATGTCTGTTTGAAACTTTTCCTGAGCACTTCGTTTGGCGTTTTAGGTGCAAATATTCATTCTGTGTGAATGTCTCCTAAATACGCGCATGTGGTGAACATTTTGCTGTGAAAACTGGTCAGATGGCAACAATTTTATGCATTCGCACAAATGCTCCCAAATATATTTTGAGCTTGCATAGATAAAATTTTGGGTGCATATGCGGCCAAAACAGTCGCAATTTCGAGCCCTCCAATTTCAAATTCAAGCAGGTTCAAGCACTTTGTCCAAAATCCAAGGACTTACCTAACCTTGAAAACACTATATTTATAATCAAGAATTTTCCAGGATTTCCAGCACCCGTACGAAGTCTGTAAAGTGTTACCACATATGTAAACCACTAAAAACAGTCTGTAAACACACTTACCTGCAAGTAGCCAACATTGCCCTCACTCGCTCCCAAACCTCCAAGGATGGTGGGATAGTGAGGATCAAAGTTGGTGACAAACTCGCAAGGCACCGCAGGGATCTCCACACGCACATACATGCCTGGCCTGAAACCCTCATACTGAACCCGAATTTCATCATCAACATCTTCAAACTCTTGTCTGTTCAGCTACAACATTAAGAAAGGAGAGCTGGTGTAAGTCGAATTCTCAATTAAATGACTCAAAAATAACCATTTTGTCATCATTTACACTATGTCACTTCAAAGCTGTATGAATGGAAAACACTGTATGAATGAAGTGTTGATTATACATACAATGAAAATCAATTGGGTAACATCACTGAACCCCATTGGACTTTCATTGTATGTACAAACAACATCATGGTATGCTGGAACCCCATTGACTTTTATTGTACACAAAAAAATAATTAAATTTCTAAAGGAAGTTACACATGCCTGTAATATGGCATAAATCTAATTCATAGTTCAAATTTTAAATGCATTAGTGAGTAAATGAACAAAAACAATAAGGTTTACACTTATTATTATACTCCTCAATAAGGCTCAAGTTTGACCTCTGACCTCAGCCTGTTTCTGCATCTCCTCCTTCAGGTCATCAAAATATGTGGCATCTCCATCATCATACTGTGCATCGAACCTCTCCTTCAGTCGCCTCTTCTTTTCCAAACGCTTGTTCTTTTGAACTTCATCATCATCTAATTTCATTTGGGGAGCCTCCTCCTCTTCATCATCATCATCATCCTCATTGTCATCATCATTATCATTATCATCATTCTCTTCCTGGATTTAGATCAGGCAAGCGATTAATTAAATCCCAACACAAAACATGCGGAGGCAAATTAGATAATGTATTTATTTTAATACCTCAGCTTTGTCTTTATTTCCAGTCTTTGCTTTGTGAACTTCTCCTGTTTCCAAATCCTCAAAATCACCATAGAGATCATCTAGAAAGACAATGATGCAACATGGATGTCACAGTTCCAAAATGTCAGTGGCCAGAATCAAAACCAGTGATTTTTTTTCTTGATAACAGTTCTTATATGGGCAAAAACAATAATACACCAGTAAAAATCAATGGATAATATCAATAACAATGACACATTGCAACGCATCTTTAGAATGGTTTTCTAATGGCCGCAAGCATTTTGCACACAGCTTATCCACCCTGCGTGACTCACATTTTTGCCATTGGGCACGGTGCGTCCACAGGTGAAAAAAAGTCAACTCTGAGCAGACAACGCATGTTAAGTTAGTTGTCTCTTTTTCATTTTAATCAAAAGAAAGCAGAAGTGGGGTCTCTGGTGAGGTGACAGCAGTGTTTGTGTTGTCAAGACGACTACAGAAACTTTTAAAGATGGAGGAGAGACTTGTGGTCGCTGTTTCGAGTTATCCAGAGCTGTGACTTCATTGATCTTAAATATCACAATATTATTAAATATTACAAGTATAACAATATCAACAGCAATGCTCAAGCACAATACACAGCTGATTCAGTCGTTGTTCTAGCGACATAAAAAAAGTGCACTCCACCTCTTTTAATTTAAATTCTTGTCAACAAAAAAGATGGAAAAATGGAAAAGCGTGTTTGGTGTGATCAGCCCCATAGAAGTATTTGATAAAGAGCTTCATAAAATTAATAGGAATGTCATACATTTATCATCAAGTATTTTTTGTACTAAGAAGCATTTGAATTTTTTTTTAATGTAAAGACAAATTGTAGAACATTTTATAGTGTTAAATTATTCCAGTACTTATTCCAGTAATTAGTTACCTATTTTGCCAATAGGTGGTCACTTGAAAATATTTTTATAACCTAAATATTTTTATGAAGCATGAAACTGTGAGCAATATTTCTTTAGTAAACAAACTAATTCCAATAATTGCTGTTGTTATTGTTGTTGTTATTCATTCATTCATTCTCTTTTCAGCTTAGTCCCTTTACTAATCTGGGGTCGCCACAGCGGAATGAACCAACAACTTATCCAGCGCATGTTTTACACAGCGGATGCCCTTCCAGCTGCAACCCATTACTGGGAAACATCCATACACACTCATTAACACACATACATTATGGCCAATTTAGCCTACCCAATTCACCTACACCGCGTGTCTTTGGACTGTGGGGGAAACCGGAGCACCAGGAGGAAACCCACACAAACACGAGGAGAACATGCAAACTCTACACAGAAATGCCAACTGGCCCAGCCGAGGCTCGAACCAGTGACCTTCTTGCTATGAGGCAATCGTGCTACCCACTGCACCACCGTGAGGCCCAAATACTATTATTATTTATTTTTATTATTACTATTATTATTATTATTATTATTATTATTATTATATCAACTGCAAAATCACAAAACTAAACTTCATAGATGTCTTTCTATTTGTTTTCAAATGTTAAACAATAGAGGTTTTATCCTAGTGGTGTCAAAATTAATTGTTTCATCAATCATTTGTCATATAGCGGTAGATTACTATGGCGAGGGAAGAGACAGAGAGTAATTAAAACGCTCCAACTACTTAAAAAGCAGATAACTGCACAATTCACTACTTGTAAGTTTGCGAGACAGTCTTTCACTGACAGGGGAGTACATCAGAACCCAGCTAGGTAAAAATAAAACTGTAAACTCTCTCTGTCTGTGGCTCCTTTTACCAGCTGGAATGTTCATGAGGTAATGTTTTATCTCCTCTCTCGGCTGTTACAACAATAACATTACTTGTAGATCCAAACATGAGCGAGTATTCCTCATCGCGTCGCCGTCTATAATGGATCAGCTGATCACCGCAGCCGTTTAACATCAATGTCTGGGTCACTGTTTGCTGAACAGCTCCAGAGCTGCGCTGACCGTTAGGGCTAATCGGAGCTTTTTCTGTTGAGCGTGTGACCAATCATAGGCATTTAAGAACTCGCTCAACATCGCTCAAAAAGCAAGCGGGATAATATTTACATTTGTTTATTAGCTATAAATGCTCATGTTGTTCTGTGCAAGTTCTTTAGTTTTGTTTGATACATTCAAAATAGAATGTTTTCTTTGAGCAGGTAAAATTAAAGGTACAGTACATACAGTTGAAGTCAGAATTATTAGCCCCCGTTTATTTTTTTTTTCCCCAATTTCTGTTTAACTGAGAGAATATTTTTTCAACACATTTCTAATCATAATAGTTTTAATAATTCATTTCTAATAACTGATTTATTTTCTCTTTGCCATAAGGACAGTAAATAATATTTGACTAGATATTTATCAACATACTTTTATACAGCTTAAAGTGACATTTAAAATAAAATAAAAAAAGTTAATGTAGAACTATGTTAATGTAAGTTAATGTATAACTATGGTTTGTTAACGAAATTTGCTTAAAGGGGCTAATAATTTTGACCTTAAAATGGTTCACAAAAAATTAAAACCTGCTTTTATTCTAGCCGAAATAAAACAAATAAGACTTTCTCCAGAAGAAAAAATATTATCAGACATACTGTGAAAATTTCCTTGCTCTCTTAAACATCATTTGGGAAATATTTAGAAAAGAAAAAAAAATTCAAAGGGGGGCTAATAATTCTGACTTCAACTGTATATCTGACTGCTTGTATTTAAGGACAAAATTGTATTACAAATCATATACAAATGTAAATACATGTAAAAAAAATTATACATTTTAATGCAAGAATTATTGTTGCTAAGTAAAATATCAAATGTTTATTAAAAACATCGTCAATGCTCTGTGATGCATCGAGACATCAAATTGAACCGACTCGATGGCATGATAATCGTAACCGAACCAAACCGTGAGACCAGTGTAAGTTCACACCCTTATTTGATCCTGGTAAAACCTGATAATTAATTATTATTTAACAAATTTTAAAGCCTATTATGCTACTTTATAATACATTCACAGGCATTTTTAGAATTAAATAATGACCAACCACATGGCCACATTAAGAATTTCCTACACATTCCCAAAGCAAATTTGTACTCACATTTGACCCTTGATGAGCATTAAACTTAGATCTGTGCTATAAGACCCCAAGAACCCAACAGAGCAGAATATTCAGCAACAGGTACATTTGACTTTGCTCACCATCTTCCTTAAGCAGGGTTGCAGCATCTTTATCCTCCTCCCATTTTCCCGTCACAAAACAGTCCCTGATGGAGGCTAGCATCTGAAAACATACCATTCTTCAGTAAATGCAAAGGACACAGACGGCATATTTACATGCATTTACGTGTATATGCTAACGTGTTTTCATGAAGTCTCTCACCTCCTCCTGATCCCAGTCATGGCTGCTGTCAGGCTGAAACCGAGAGCAGTCCATCATATCAGCTCGTACTTTCCTACTCTTCTCTGGTCGACTGACTTTAAATAAACCGCCCAGCTCTTCATCATCATCAGAATCCTCCTCTTCCTCCTCCGCCACTGGACAAAAAAATACATAAATCAGATTCATGTGCTTTGCTTTATGTAAATGAATGCTGGTTTTGGGCCTTATTATTTTCCAGTGAGTGAATTTAAATGTCAGTCTCCAAACACAGCATCATCATTACCTCCCTGCATGCAATAAATACATATATAAACTTCAGATTAAAATAAAAAACGACATTGAAGATACAACTGCACACAAGACGGAGAAGAATGAGGAGGAGTAAAGAAAGGTTATTATGTTGGAGATTATTTTCTGTCCTCACCTGTGCCGTATACTAGCTTGCGCAGGTTTGGAGCGGCACGCTGTTGTCTTAAATATGCCTCAGTCGCTTTCTCAGCCAAGCCTTCCTTCCACCGTAATGCTCCTTCAACATAAACGTTCACAAGATCATTCAATAATGGTTCAGTTTCAGAGCAATACAATTATATTAAAATATAAAAAAAGAGGTACATGAGGGAGCTTGGGTGAAATTTTTTAAATAAAAGATAGATTAAGAAGGCAATTTAAAAGTAAACACAAAGAATGTTTTAGGAGATAATTTATAATAATGTGGCTAACTATGTACTAGGGCTGTGCGATTAATCTAAATTGAATCGCAATTGCGATTTGAAGCATTGTAATTAGCTAATCGCAAGAGGCTGCAATATGAAATATATATTATTTAACTTCCCCCACCCAGAGTAAATGCGTGACTGCCGTCTGTGTGTGACAGTCTTACTAGCCAATTGAGTAAGCACACTTTTGTTCTGCCCAATCAGAATTGCTCAACCAAACTATGAAGAACATCCACAATAAAAAAAAACCAAACAAACCGGAAAGCGCGAAAGAGTGAGATGATGGCATCTGCCGCTTCAGAAGCATTAATAGATGAATTAATATAATATCAAAGAGAAACAGCACGTCGGTAATATGGGAATATCGTCACAGACACCAAACAAAAGCAGGTCATTTGTAAGAGCTGTCACAGAATTGTTGCCACAGCAGGAGGAAATACAATAACTAGCACCTAAAAAAGCACCACAGGCGGCTACATGAGGAGCATCTTGCTAAAAAGCCAACTAAAAGCATTGCCAGTGACACTTAATCTAGTAGCAAGCAAAGTACAATTTCAGAGTTGTTTGCTCATATAAGTTGATATCTTTTCAGTTCCTTTTTTTAACGAACACACACTGCATTTTAGCAGTAAGAAGCTCCAATACTGGTCACTGAGCTGAAGGTTGACTACAAAATTAAATCGCAAATCAAATCGAAACCGCAATATCTGTCAAAAATAAATAAAATCACAATTAGATATTTTCCCCAAATTGCACAGCCCTACTATGTACTAACATTTAAACTAGGGCAGGACGATATGGGATTTAAAAAAAATCCTAGACTTTTTCACAAAAAAAATCGATTTATGATTTAAATAGATTTTTCCCCCCACAAAAAAAAGCTTGGAGTTGAAGGTTATTGACCTATATAACCTTATCATAATTATAGGATATACAAATGCTAAAGGAAAAAAAGCTGCCATTTAAAGACCAAATTTCACAAGCTCCATTTATAATAGCATACAAGACTTTTATAATAATAATAATAAAAATATAAATTACACCATTTTATACAACTGAACAGTGAAAGTAAACTACAGTGAAGGTAAACTCATAATCATTGTTAAAAAGGGACCTTTTTCAAGATGATTTATTTGTTTTTGTTCAATAAACATGCATTCGGAGCTTTATTCATTTTTATTTTGTGTTATATCAGTTCATATAAATTACTCACATTAGGCTAGTGAGCTGCATATTATTGCTGTTATTTGGAGATAAAGTTTTTTTACATTTTAAGTTTAAGTTTAACTTTTTATTTAAAAAACAAATGTTACACACATACTGTTTGCTATATGTAATGCCAAAACTTTGAAGCTCAATACCTCAAAATCATTCAGAACGCAGATGTCACCTTGGAATTAAAAGGTTCTGATATATTAAAAAGACACTTCTAATATCAGTGCGCTCTATTATCTCTATTATCTATTTAAATTTTAAATACATTAAACTTGGTCGTCTTTAAACAATTAATGAAATCTAATAAGAAGAATATTATTTTGTTAGTATGCACTATTTTGCTGGTTTTAATGCTCTATTATAAATAGCTGCTATTGGTGCTCAATTATTAAAAACGCTGAAATTTGTTTCTGCTTCATATTTTTGTAAAAAGCATGATAAACGTTTACTTTCAAGATTCTTTGATGAACAGACAGTACAAAGAAACAGTATTTATTTAAACTTTACTTTTCATCAATCAAATCTGACCTTCCTTGATGAATAAAAATGGTTTAATAATAGTATATTTGAATGTTACTTTATCATGGTTTCCACAAAAAAAATATGAAGTAACGCAACATTGAAAACTATTAGAAATGTTTCTTGGGCAGCAAATCTACATATTAGAATGATTTCTGAAGTATCATACGGCAATAGAGTAGTAATGCTGAAAATTCAGCTTTGAGTTACAGGAATGGTTAAAATTAAAATTATATACACACACAAAACTGTTACTTTAAAGTAATATTTCTCAGTATTACTGTCTTTACATTTTTTTCTCAAATAATAGTAACTTTTAAACAATACAGTAGTTACAGTATACCTGCCTAAAAATACTATCAGTTAATTACATATATTAAAACTAGGTTTAGATTAGGTTCAGGATTAGATA
Source organism: Danio aesculapii (assembly GCF_903798145.1). NCBI lineage: Eukaryota > Metazoa > Chordata > Actinopteri > Cypriniformes > Danionidae > Danio > Danio aesculapii. Next base: position 30,850,578 of record NC_079446.1, on the reverse strand, counting down.
GCTCTGTCATGGTTATTGTACGGTCATTATTCTGTTTCTATAAAAAGCAAACATGTACTTGAGGAAAAAATAAGTGCTATTTATTCTTGTCTTAAAGCAGAGCATCTATAAATTATACATGACCACTTACCTGCTGTTTCAAAACCCATCTCTACTTCTTCTGTGTTTATATCTTCTTCCTCTGGATTCTTGCTCTCATCTCCATCTTCCTGCATATCAGAATCATCTTCTTCATCATCATCATCTTCCGAGCAGAGTCCAGAGTCTGGACCTGAGCTTTTCTTAGCAGGCTTCCCTTCTTCCATCTCCTCCTCATCCTCTTCTTCACTTTCATCCTCTTCACTTTCCTCTCCTTCACTCTTTTCCAGTTCATCTTCACTATCAGCAAAAGCAGGCATCTCCGCAGGATCCTCCACTTTCTGTTTCTTCACAGGAGGACCCATTGCAGTCTTATCTGGCTTTCCCAGTGTTGTCTCTCCATCTTCATTTTCCTCATCTTCATCATCATCACCATCCTCCTCCTCCTCTTCATCATCATCATCATCATCATCATCACCACCATCATCCTCCTCTTCATCAGCAAAGACAGCTCTTCTCCTCTCTCTCTGTGCTTTTTCATCCCATTCACGGCTTTCCGTAGGGTTCTGCTTCCTGAAGATTCATTTAGAGAAGCTCATGTGAGCATTTAAAAATGATGACAAAAGCTTTTTCCATTATAGTTCTCTGCTTTCAATTCTAAATTCTAAATGACTGCTGTTTAGAGGACAAGAATTATCAAATCATACTCATTGACTAAAATCTGAAGTTTCAGCATCATTACTGCAGTCTTATGCCAAGTTCAGACTGAACGATTTTCAAAGTAGTCACAGATGTTTTCACACTGCATGACTATATGGGGTAGCGTTCTGTCGGTATTGTGTTTACACTGTAGGATAGAACGGTGACAGGGGGGTTCATACTGCATGACTTTAAAATAGAAAGAATCGCCAGCAACTTTGTCTCAGTCCGCAAACCACGTCTCACAACCAAACACACGAGAGAAGTGACATAGAAACAACGTGAGGTCATAGTATATCTTTTGTTATTAACTACAAAATGAGAAAGAAGCCTTTAGTAGGGTAGAAAATGTACTTACTTTGCTCACCTGGCTTTTGAAACGAGCAATTTCTCCTTAACCTTTTTTTTTACTCAGTTGTGCTCCTGCCAAATTTACACTAGTGTTTCCTTCATTTCTTGGGTCCAAATAGACCAAAAATAAGTGCTTTTAACTTTTTCCCAACCTCCTGCTGGCCTGCAGATACCTATACTTGTGGATGCTGCTCGCTCATTGGCTGTAAGTGATCGCCGATGTTATTTTCAACCAGAAACGAAATGACGTGATTTTGAATCGCCAACAGCTCCAGATATTTAGCATGCCAAATATCTCAAAGGTATCAGCGACTCATTTGCGATTCTCTCAGATCATGTCTTTGATAGTTCACACAGTGTGATTGTTACTCACGTGAACGAGCACCGATTTGCCTGTGATTTCAGGCATTTGTTGATGATTTCTCAAAACCTGTTGGCGAGTCAAAATCATGGCTAAAATCATGCAGTCTGAACTCAGCATTAGTGTCACGTGATGAACTCATTGTAATATGTTGATGTGCTGCTCTATTAAAATGAATAAACACTGGCTTGCAATCTTTCAAAATTTTACGTATTAATGTTTAAAATGCTTGAGATATTTGTGGAAAATAAAAAATATATATTTTAAGATTCTTCAATTAACTTAAAAGTTCAAAAGAACAGTATTTAAAACAAAAACAGATAAATGTCCAATTTAATGGCCTTACCTTGATGAATAAAAGTATGTTAATAGTACTTCTGAATGCAAAAAAATTTAGTATGATGGTTTTCAAAGCTGGTCTTTTTTTTTGTGTGTGTGTAAAAATGACTTTTGAGAATGATTTCTAAAGTAAGACCACCACATAATTGAGGGGTAATCAGCTTTTAAAAGAAAAAACGGGCAAACCAGTTTTTATTATTGTTCTTTGCTGTCACATCTGATACATTACAACTCTGCTTTGGATTACAGTAATTAACAAATCATACCCGTTTTCCTCCACCTCCTCTGGTGTCAATGCAGCAGTTCCAGTAAACAGCGACACTTTGCTGGCAGCCATTTTTGCATCCAAAGTTGCTTGCGTTCCAATAAGAGACTGAACAAGTTCAGTGGTGGGCCGCACCTCCTCCTGGGACAGACATTTCTCACACCATTAAAACACTTAATATCCATCAGATCGCAAATCGTCTTTAAACCCCAAGGTCATATTCGCTGATGGAACAAAATTGAGTGTAAAAAGTGTTATTACTTGGTGTAATAAGCTGTGACTGCCCTGTAAACTGCAGACATTATTGCGACTGGTATTAAATCAGCTGTAGGTAATGTTGTCACGGGGGACGTGCTGAGACTGAAATCTGACCTGCTGCTTCTTGGCATGTCCGGAGGGCATATCGATGTAGACAGCATCCTTATCATAGACCAATCCCCCTACGCCAGCCATGGGGGCATATAATAACCGCTCCTTTACATTCAGTGCTCTCTTCTTGATCACCTCTGGTAAAGGACAGGGGTCCGGCAGGAAGCCAACATCTGAAACAGTGAAGTCTCCTACACCTGCAGACAGAGTTATAGAACATTTATCACCTGTTGAAATGATTGAGTTCTTTATATATTTTGTGGGAACCGGGATAACGTTGCTTTTCAGGACTCTTTGATGAACAGAAAGTTGAATAAACAGAAATTCATTTTAACACTGCAAAAGTTTTTTTTCTGCCACTTTTAATGCATCCTTGATGAATAAAAGTATAACTTTATTATCGCGTCCAATCAAATTTCATCTGTCATTTGGTAGAAGCAAGTCAAATTGATGATATACTAACATGGAGCATTTATGTGATTTGTCCTCATCTATTAAAAAAAACTGACTAAATTATGGAATGTGTAAAAGTTTTTAATTATATCTAGGTTCTCTTACAACAAAGCAGTAAAGTATTGGCTACAAACTGAGAGCATTCGGCTTTGTACTAAATGAGATACTGGTTTGCCATGTACAAAATGTAAAATCAGTTTCCTGAAACAAAATCTGTTGAGTTTTTAAATAATAACAATATCTGCAAGGAATTGGTCACGTTTTAAAGATAACTCACCAGGAATGTGGACCTGAGATTTGTTCTTCATAAATGTCCCTCGCAGGTATCCGTACAGAGAGACAGTTCTGTCACATTTGGGATTTAATCGAATAGCCTCAGGATCAGTAAGATCCTCCATACTGTATGGAACATAAACACATTACAAACCACTGCCAGTTACAAAAGGCACCACTATATGCTTTTTAATACAGACAAAATAAAGAGCATTGTTATTCTAACTTGTTATAGAAATTAATCAACGGGTCGGTGCCCAAAAAAATTTTTTTTTTTCATAAATCGGCCCACTTTGCTGGTTGTATTTACACCATCAATAGAAACTATGAATTGACTAAATGATGTAAGCACTAAAAATGTTACTTTTCCACACTTGCAGCTATCAAAGAATTGAGGAGTCAGTGATCAGACCTATTTGTTGTGGGATTTGTGATAAAAGAGATTGACAATAGGTGTAAAGTTTGTGACCACCTGTGGTGCTTAATTTCTCTAAAGAGCAGGACACACCAAGCCAATGCCAAACATCTAGTGATGATGAAAACCAACTGTGTTGTCACCTTGCACTGACTCACATCTGGTCCCATCTGGACAAAAAAAGCTGCATGTAAATACACAGAGCGGACGGCAGCAAGCTAAATTGAAAGACCGCATTCTGTGTCTGAGAGGATGTGTCAACTCGATCCAACATTATCTCAACAAGAGGAGAAGTGTGGAACACACCAAACCAACTAGCTGAACCAACAAATAAAAAAACACAATGTCACAGACAAAGCCAACAGGCAAATGTCATTAACATTAGCTTTCTTTATGTCTTCTAACACAAGAAGGTCGCTGGTTTGAGCCTCAGCTGGGTCAGTTGGCATTTCTGTGTAGAGTTTGCATGTTCTCCCCGAGTTTGTGTGGGTTTCCTCCACAAGTCCAAAGACATGTAGTACAGGGGAATTGGGTAAGCTAAATTGTCCGTAGTGTATGTGTGTGAATGGAAGTGTATAGGTGTTTCACAGTGATGGGTTGCCGCTGGAAGGGCTTCCGCTGCATAAAACATATGCTGTATAAGTTGGCGGTTCATTCCGCGGTGGCGACCCCTGATGAATAAAGGGACTTAGCAGAAAAGAAAATGAATGAATGTCTTGTTACACTTTAAAATACTGTGCCAGTGTTGTGGCATGATGTCACCAAGCAGCATCAATCACCTAATTCACCAGTAGTTCCTACAATGCTTCCGAGTTAAACCCTACTCTGAAGTAGGCGCTAATTAAGTTAAACTATAACACAATCCTATAATTAAAACTACTCTCAGTTACTGTGGTGCAAACACAGCATAAACTGGTACTTTATCCAATAGTTAAATGGGCACAATGTAAATGTTCCTCCAATGTAAACACTTGTTTTTCAGTTCACTCACCGGTCAGCCAGAACATAAGGGTGAGACGTCTGCCAGACAAGAGGCCTGAACTTCATGACTGAGATGAACCGGCCAAGATTCTTCACTTCCTGTATCTGGTACTCTCCATACACCATTCCGGACAGGTAAAAGAGTTTGGCGCCCTGCAAGAATTCACTGTTCAGACACTTTACAGGTCTTTTTAATGATAAGTCTGGTAAATAAAAGCTTGCTGACATACCTGGAAGACTTCAGTCCAGAACCGGTCTTTGAGGCGTTTCTTTGTTTTTCTGAGTGTCTTGTTGTTCTTGAAGGAGTCCAAATGTGTGAGGACCCCCATGATCCGAGGGAAGCCATGAACTTGGCAAATGTTCAGGAACTCAAAGGTCTCCATTTCAAAGCCAAAACTTGCATCAATCAACATCAGAACCTAATAAGTCAAATAACAGAACAGTCTTACAAGAAAACATAAGACAGTCTATTGGTCAAATAATGCTTTTTTCCCAATTCTGTTCATCATTTCTCTATAATTCAACACAGACTCTACTTTTGTTAAGCAAGGAAACACAGATTTAAAAGGAGACAATAAAGAAATCTACAATGTTTAAAAAGACTTCTGTTCAAAATAATGCTCTTCATTCAAACCTTCTATTCATCAATGTGGCACAATTTGGAAAACTATTTATCTGCACTTTTTAAATATTAATAATGTTAAGAAATGTTTCTTGAACATCAATTTATTCTTTTATTTTAATTTGTGGAAATTAAATGCCTGCTACAATAGAAAACAAACTTTTATTTACAGTAAATACAGTAATATTATTTATAGCAATAATATTTCACAATAACCACAAACCTTTGCAAGTATAAAATATTTATGACAGCAAAAAAAACTCTAAAATTTATAACAGCAGTATAAAAAGAAACACCAAACATTTGTATAAAAAATGATGCATGTTTTTTTACATAAAATGTTTTAATACACTTATAAATTAAAGCATTAATTTAATCTAGGATTGGGCGATATCAACCAATTTGGCATTGTATGATGTCGTGAAACATCGCCATGAATGATGACATTGTCGTCGAAGGCGGCGGTGAATTAATTATTCATGACTAATTAATTAATTCATAAATTAATTATTTGTAGCCAACAATTTTAACTACTTGACCCGCATGGTCTTTATTTTAGCCATAACCAAATCATAAATAAATAAAGAGAAGTTACACACAAATTACCACCTGTCAATCACTTTTCCGTGGGACACTGGCATGAATAGGCAGAGTGATCTGTCTCATTATAATGGCGTCGACAAACTTGGTTGTCAAAAAAGGTGCACAACCAACAGCAACCAACTAACAGTATCTGAGTTTTTCTCTAAAATTAACAAGTACAAGCGTGAAATTGAAAGATTAAAGCAGTGTACTGATGCTGTGACAAGTTACCTGATAGATTCAAAAGGCCGAAGAGTCGTTAGATAGAGACAAAATTAATTAAATATCATGTTTAACAGCCATAGTGAGATGCAATCTAGCAGTATATCCTTGATAATCTGTCCGACATGCACTGCTCTCTGGAGTTTTGTGCTCAAAGCTCAAAGTTTGTGCCTGGAGCTCAGACGTGGGCATTTGCTGCAGCGCATGCCTGTGTGGGGTCACGTGATGTGCGTTTCAGCAGTATAGTATAGATGTAGATCTTTTCATAAATGCTAGATGAAACACCAGTGTGGACGTGGATCAATTCGTTCTGATATGCCATTTTAAAACTAAGACATATAAGAGTAAACGGAGCCCAAGTGTGTATTTTTCGCAAGCGGGTTGCTGCTGTGACGGAAGGATCGCAATGCCGGCTCAGTATCACGATGTCTATCAGCCATCACTGATGGATGATGGCATTGTCTATAGACTCAACTTTAATTTAACCCAAATCAGTTTTACAGATGGATAACAGAGGTCTGCACTCACCAAATCAGCAACCTTTGCCAAATCTATCATGCTGTTGATGTCATTGTTGCATTCAATGAATGTCAAGCGGCGTTTCTTTCCTACAAACATTTGCAAAGGACAAAAAAGAAGTCATTTTACATCTTTCTTATTAAAAAAAGCAGTTAGAATGCTTTGAGACCAAAATAACCATCACTTATAATCTTACAACAAAAGAGACAACAACTTACAACAGTATGTTATGGCCCGTTTCCACTGAGTGGTACGGTATGGTTCGGTTTGGTACGCTTTTATAGCCGTTTCCACTGTCAAAAAGCGTACCGTACCGAACCGAACCGTACCGTACCACTTTTTCGGCACCCTTTCGAAAGGGTACCAAACACGAGAAAGGGTACCAAAAGGCGGAGCCACACACGCAGCTGAACGCTATTGGTTTACAGAGATACGTCATTCGCTTACGCAACAAGCCAGAATGAAAACAAAAAACCCGCCATGTTTGAAATACACGCACAGCGAGAGATTACAGCGGAATTATTTATACATATAATAACGAGCCATGGTCGACCCGGGCTCAAAATAACTTTGTCGTCTTGATAAACAGCCACAAAGCCATGGAGTAGAGCAGATTTACCCTGTGCCGCGAAGTTTTTTTACGAGACAGTCTGAGGCGCGAGCGGTTTCGCTTTCTTGCTAGCGCTCGCCCGCGTCTAACATTATATCTGAAATAACAAACTTCTTGAGCTGATGATAATAACCTGCGCATTATTATTGACGTGCTTTTGAAACCCGATCCTGTCAGACACTGACCAACGCGAGAGTGAAGCGCGGAAAAAACAAGAGAGGAGCCGCTAAAAAAGGAGCACATTATTTTTGAGCAGACGTGAACACACTGCCTTATTTAATTATTATTGTTATTATCACCTTTTGGACTAATATGAACTCAGAATGATGGAATTGTTCTCTAACAGAGGCTACATGTGCTGCTGAAGATTATAGACACAAATGAGAGGTTTTCGCTGACTGTAGGCTATATATTGTGCTGTTTTTGAACCTAAATACGGACGAAAAGTCTGTTGTGTGTAGTTCTTCTGTAATTGATAACATATCGAATACTGTAGGGGCTGTTTGTGTTTATATATGTTCATTTATTTAGTTATTTAATATAATTACAAACATTACAGTAGGCTGTTTCGCACTGTCATTGATCTGCAGTTATAATCAACTCATGTTCATTGAAGTTAGTAATAAAAATTTCTACACAAGTATTTATGTGAATAAAGCATCTGTTTTTATGAGAAGTGCTTTTCATATGATATGTAAGTGACCTGTACAGCTTTATTGTAGACATTTCCTCCAGCGAGAATGACGTCGACTGAAACTTTCTGTCGTACACCACGCCCACCAAAAGGGTACCCTTGTTAGTGGAAACGCAAGCTTGATAAAGGTGACCCGTACCAAACCGAACCGTACCGTACCAGTCAGTGGAAACGAGCCTTTACTAGCATGTTTAAATGAGTACGATCAGTCATAAGCCTTGCATAATGTATTACAAAACTGACCAGATACAATAGTCACAGGACCACAGATGTCAGAAAGCTTCTGGCGTGTGAAGTTTTTGATCAAACATCGAATTAGAGTGCTTTTGCCCACTTTTGGAGGTCCCATCACCACTATAACAACAGGCGGAGGCTCCAGAGGCGTCCGGTCAACAAGGGGAATGTGATGTTTCTTCGTTTTAATATCCTGCGCCCTACAAAACAACATTAAGAGACATTAAAACTAATGAAATTTAATCAAATTCTCCTTTAGTGAAAAAAGTAAAAGCTATGGAAGATTGATCATGAATTTGTTGTCATATGAATCTGCTGATAAACTGGATAAAGAAAAAAACAGTGGAAGTTTAACAATGCCTGAACACTGACCGATGGAAGGTTTTTGCCATGCGCACAGCTGACTGCACACTAAACGCCCGGGGGTTCCTCTTGCGCTCATCCTGCTCTGGTTCAGTGCTCTGTTCCTTCTTTCTGCTCTTCTTCTGGGCTTTGGGACCGCTGTGCTTGTGCTGGTGCCGCTTCTGCTCTTTCCTTTCCATCTTCTCCATCTTTGCTCTTGTGTGGAGAATGAGACAGATTACTGTCAGCAAAGAGCTTTGACTTCACAGATGCAGATGTTTCATATTTAGTAAATAACTGGGCTCAATTGTCATTAATTTGAATGGAAAATGAAAACTAGAGAAGCAAGGTTGATACATGTTTTATACTGCACATTAACCTGCAATGTCTGACATCAAAACATGTTAAAACATATTGAACATTCAACATTAGTATGACATTACTTTCTAAGCATTCACCAGTAACACAGTTGTTGAAAATTATAATCTACAGTTATAGTCTAAAACAGAATAAACTGCACATTATTTAATCTTTCTACCGTCAAACTGTTAAGCAATTACAAAGAAACATGGATGAACAAAGAAACCTAGAATTACTAACGTTAACTATGTAAAATGAATATAAAGAATTTAACATGAGAATGACATCAACACATATACGTTTGCCTTTTAATCAACTTTGATGTAACTGCTGTGCGCTTTTAGGAAAGAATATGCAGTCTCACCTTTCGCGGTTACAGTTTATTTAAATCCGATGCATGTGTAATCTCAGAATTGTAGGTGTTTATTAATGTTTTGATATAACAGGCACACAACGTGACTCTCTCCACTGTTTACACGTGTGCTGCACTTCCGGTTAGCAGTGGAAGTGGTTGCGTTCGGCACAGGCTATCGTGTGAAACACCAGGATCTTCATATGAAGATCCGTGTTACACGTTCCGCCTTTAGAGAATATTTTCTCTTTTAAACACAGTTGATGCTGATTTTATGGTTACGGTAAAACTGTACGATAGAGCAAGTTGTTAGGCAACATAAAAGCGATAATAAGTTAGTTTTTTGTGCATGCGTTCTTTGAGAGAAAACGGGGACTCTCTTCTGTTGAGTATCATCAATAAAGGGAGACGTGTAACACCAAATATGTACATTTAAAATGTGACTTATAGTATGTTAAAGTTAAGTTAAAGACCCAAAGTTTCACTTTGTTAAACATAATACAACGAAGGATCATTAATAATCAGGGAAAATGGAACTATTTTGCTTTAAGGCTAGTATTTTTAACTCATGAATTTCTGTGTATAGGCCTATATACTCAATCCAAAAGTTACTGAAAAGAAATTCACAATGATGCACAGAGGAATTATGTATGGTCCCCAAAGAACTGTGTGGTAACCATATTCATTACTAAATGAAAATAAAACAGGCGATTATGTTCGGCTCGAGACTTCAGCTCGAAAAATACAGCGCTCTTGGGGCCTCTACATTAAAAAAAATCACCCTTTTGTTAAAAATCTTTTTGAGGAATTTTTTTATTGACTCAGATCTGAAACTTGACAAGCATAAACTCTGTGGTTAGGGCCTTCTTCCAACCAAAGCAACTACGCAAGTTAAAGCCCTTTCTTTCTTTTAAAGTCTTGGAACCTGTTATTCACGCTTTTATCTCTTCTAGGCTTGATTATTGTAAGGCACTGTACACTGGCATCAGTCAGTCATCACTCTCACACTTACAAATAGTCCAAAATGCAGCAGCTAATTTTTTGGGGGGACAAAAAAGAGAGAACCTATTTCTCCATTCCATGGCTCTCTTAACTGGCTCCCTGTGAAACAGAGAATTGATTATAAAGTTTTAACGTATGTATTTATAGCTCTACATGGACTTGCCCCAGCCCATATATCTGAACTCTTAAGCACCAAAATACTAGCAAACAATACAGCAATTATACAGCACCAGAAAAAAACAATAAAAAAAATTCAGCCAGACTAGTGGAATAAAAAACAAAATAAAATGACATGTAAAAAGGAAGGAGAGAAAAAAAAATAAAGAGACATTTTTAACATCTGGGGTCCCATATTTTGTCATACATCTTCTGTTTGCCAAATCTAGAGAAACTTAATCTTTCCAGCTTGAGGGCAGAAACAATTTTAGGGATTCACCATGTTGTGGATTTCCACTCCATCAGAATCACTCTCTTGGCCAGCCCAGCACCATGCCAAACATAGTTGTTGATGTTTAGGCCAAGTTGGAGCCTGGTCTGAACATTCAAACAATGGTAATTCCATATTAATTTTCATTAAGTGTTTCTGTCAAAGCCTACCTCCTCTCTCTGGCCTATTGATAATTTAGGTTTTTTTAGGACTCATTGACTAAACTTTTTTTTTTTCATTATATTTAGTTTTTACATTTTACTGTATATATTGTACTGTATCTCTTGTTTTTTACTGTTGCCATGTTTGTTAAGCACTCTGGTCAATATTCATGTTGTTTTAATGTGCTAAGTTGACCTCTTGAAATAGGACTAACCATTTAAAAATACACTCTAAAGAAAATTTTGAGCAATTGGTTTTGTGGAAAGTAAATCGTTCTTTGCGAGATCATAAATTATTGAAGTTGGTAAGAAGTCACCCTGTAGGCTATGTCAGGGATTTAATATGTCCAGGCATGCTAGTGCATTCACTCAAGGTAACCAACTCTGCAGTTGATATTGATTGTCAAAGAACGATTCATCTTATTTCTCTTTGATAATGAAATATATGAAACTAGAAAAGTAAAAAAGGCAAGCAATCCAGAGGACATAAATTCATACATTTTAGCATTTTATTTCAAATAAATATACATTAATTTACAAAGTGACAGTATAGGTTGTGTGAACTGCATGAAATGTAGTAATAAATATCCCAACTGCACTAAAATACCTTTAAAAAGAGCATTAAGAATAAATAAGCTGGTGCAACCATAGGCTACTCGTTACGATCTACATGTTGATATAAATATAAATAAATAAAGTCCATTAAATAAAAGTCCAATGTGGATATCTGATATTGCTCTGTAACCTGCACTTGCACAATACCATGCATCCCATATAATACAATTCAAAAGTAAGAATACACCCCCTCAATATTAAAACACTGTTTGTATCTGTAGGTTATGGATGTTTGCAAGATTACTGAAGATCCATCTGGCCATTGAAGCTCCACCAGGCTGGCTCCATTTCCCCAAGCACATCCTCCAGACACTGAGAGGACAGATCTGGAAGAGGGGCCACTGGCTGCTCTTCTGTGAGCCTGTCCCATGGGCTGCCACAGCTGGTGTAAGGCACAGATGGAGAGCAGTTATCCAATCCCATGTCCCAAAATGCAGAATCAGAAGACGCAGGAGATGTTGAAAGCGACTCCATGCTTCTAACGCATCCAACTCTGGTGCTTCCATAAGGGTAAGGAGGTGGTGGATAGAGAAAAAACTGACTATCATCCTTGTAGGAATTCCCCAAATTCTCTGCTGCTTCATTCCATGACTCAGGAGAGATCTGTATGCTTCCTCCAGAGCTCCAGCTGTCTGGTGTTGCTTGCAGATCAGATGGAGAATAAGAGCTGGTTCCCATCAGTCTGGCTTGTCGAGGCTTTACAGCAGGTGTGCTGTAGTCGCTTGGAGGAAAGGTAAAGTGCTGTGGAGATGTGTGAGACATCTGGATGTTGAAGGGCGACTCTTGAATGCCTCTCTGTTGAGCGCTGACTCCCACAGAAGCCATGTGAGGAGGTAAGAAAGGGCTAGGAAGAGGAGATGTGTTCTCCAGCTGTGGGGAGCTCCGAATGGCTCTGTTCTTTAGGGTTCTGGCTCTCTTGTTCTGGAACCAGACCTGGGAGAAGAAGAGGAATTCAGTTAGATGTGAATATATTGGAATTTTTACACTAATTTAAGTTTATGAAAATAGTTTTTGTCATTAATATTGATTTTGACATACCTGAATACGTGATTCTGGAAGGCCAGTGGCTTGAGACAGACTTTCTCTGACACTAATGCCAGGATAAGGGTCTACGTTGAAAGCCATTTTGAGAAGCTCCAAGTGTTCTTTTGTGAAGCTGGTTCTCTTCCTGCGGCCTGCAATCTTACTGGCCTGTGAGTTTCCATCTTGAGCTGTAAAAGTATGCAGATATGTCAATATTATTCCATGGTAGAATTAAATATTTCTTAAAAATGTGTTTCATATATATTATATATATATATATATATATATATAATACATAAAATTAATAATTTATATATAAAATAAAGTAAAATTAGTAAGTAATTCTTACCAATGCAGTCAGTCCACATGTCTTTCATTGAAGATCTCTTGCAGAAAATAAGTAAGTCAAGCTTGTGGTTCCTCCTTGTGCTACTGATGAAGAACTGAGGGTAGCCACTATTTAAACCTGCCCAATTAAGTCCAGAAGGGGCTGTCCTAACACTTGGTCACTTTCAAGTTTGAGTGAGCTCTGTGATCCTTAATGGGCAAGTCACACCTTTATCTGTGCCACACCTTAATTTGCACTTCATTCTTCACAAACACTTGATCAATTTGCAAAACATGGCAGGGCAATTTGTAAGACTGTTGATGGAAACATAACTTATGACGTAAGCGTTAATGCTAACAGATTTTTGAAAACATGTCAAAACAAGTTGTAAGTATGAAAGATTAACTTATGATATGTGCTACTGCATAATACAAAAATAATAAATATTGAGTAAATATATATATTTGCTCATTATATTTCATTTATGCATCATTTTCTTAAATAAATACAATTAAGATTGGTTGATTTAAGGTTGATTTAATATTTAGTTAATGACAGTGTTTATTGAATTTAAATAAAAATGAACAAGTAATTTACTTTACATCTCGCTCTGTTGTGTGTCTAGAGCAGAATAATGATATTTATATCAATTTAATATGTATATTTAGTAAAGATAGATTTGTAAATAAATCACTGTGGCCATAAATTTAGCTAGAAATAGTTTGTGATCATTTAAAATATTAAACATAAGTATATAAGAAACATTTAAGCAATGATAAAAATATGTAAGTATTCACAACTTATACTGTTTAATATTTAATATCTCAATAATGTATGTTTATTTTATGTGAATTATGTGGTCATATATTTAAATTCATTATGCAGTAAGACATCATGTACATTTGGTAATTCATATTGAAGTTTAATGTAATATAGAATACATATTTAATAAAATATTTTTAATTACATTATGCATTAACTCTTTCAAAGATATGTAAAGGCTAATACTGACGTTTATTTGACTGAAAATATAACAGAAGTTTTACTAAAACATTTCTCAATATTTAGTATTGAGACACTGTCAAACCCAATAAGTTAAGGTAACTCAAACTGTTTGAGAAAAGTGATTGCAACAAACAATTTAAGTTCACAAACTAATCCTATTAAGTACTGAGCTTAATCCATTTGAATAAACGAAGAAATCTGAGCACAGTAAAACCCAATAAATGAAGAGAACTCAAACCAACTGAGGAAAACAAATTTATACGAGTACTGTGAACTTACTCCATTTAAATTGTAGTAATGAGGTATTTGATTAACCAGCCTGATCTCACGAGAAAACGTACGTATATTACGTTTTGTCAGTTTAGTGGCTAATTCGTACAAATTCATACGAGTTCAGTCGTACAAAATTGTACAAATTTTAAAAGGAGGCGTGGCACCTAACCCCACCCCTAAACCCAACTGTCATTGGGGGATGAGCAAATCGTACTAAACTGTACAAATTAGATTGTACAAATTCATACGAATTAGCCACTAAATCAAAAAGTTTTGAATTGCCGTGAGATTGTGTTGGATTAACTCATTACCTTCAACACTGAGTTCAAAACTGTTTTCAAATGAGTAAAATTTACTTTCAGTCAATTTTGAGTTAACTACACTCATTTCATTTGATTCAAGTTGACTGTTGGGTTTTACAGTACAGGAACATTTATAATCATTTTTTTAATCATTGCACAATGTTTTTCCTCATTACTTTAATTTAAAGCAAGCAGTTAGTATTAAATAAAGTGACCTTAAAATGTAATAAGTAGTGTGGTTGTGTTAGAACATTCTCTCAATTATGAAAAAAACATATACTCTATAATTTAGAACAAATTAATCAATATAGTTTTACATATGCAATAAAGAGGAAGATTAATCTGCCTCCAAATGTCAGCATTTTGTGATAATCAGAAAGGATTTTGACTTCTGTCATAGGTGTCAACAGGTTTGATGAATGTGTTTACACCTCTTTGATTGATATGCCCCAATCAGTCTACACAATAGCTCATGTAGAACTATTTTATACCATTTAACAACTGTGGATATCCCTTTATTAATATGAATAGACCTCTGTCACAGGTGCCTATATGATTTTTTTTCTGACAATAATAGTGATGTGATTAATTCCTAAGCTACTAAGGCATACATTTTTTTTAATGATCTTATAAAAACATTGAATAATCTAACATAGCTAACTTTGTGGCTTGCAAATTTTTGTTACATACGCTTCATGAGTATTTAGGACAAAGCTAAATGTTCCCTTTTATACTTTTTTTAAGATTGGAAATGCATCAAATTCAATAACAGCCTGGTGACCTTCCAAGGCCTGGTAAATTTCTCATCTGGATTAATATCCCTTTTTGGTTTAAAAAAGAATCTTTTATTTGAGTAAAAAAGCAATTTGTATGGTCTTCCTATTTGGAGCAAAATGTAAAATCATTATAAACAGGTTATTATTTATTAATATATTATTTTACAATATTAATCCATTTATTTTGAAAAAGGGTCATCTGGATCTTTTGTGAGTCCAGCGTTTGTTATATAAATCTGTTACATAACCATAAAAAGTCATACACACATCTGAATCATAAAGCAGCATGTTACAATAAGCACTTCAGGTTAAACTTTATGTGTTGTTATAATTGCGGAGTAAAATTACAAACTACACGTACTTAAGAGTTAGCCGACTATAATTATGCATAATTTATTGTTATTATACGTGGAAGATGTGTAACAAGGACACTGTAATCATAGCTGTATTAAACTACACATTAGCAAACAACAGCCTAGGATGTTTTCTTTGTGAGGAAAATAAATTGTTACATTTATATTGTGGAACAAAATGTGAAAACTTTAAGCAGAACTGTGACATTCATTTCAATAACACTATTACCCATTTTATTCATAGGCTATGTTTATTATTACAACATTATGATTAACCTGATGTTTGTTTTGTTACATAAATCTGTTAGATAACGGTCTACCGTGTAACGTATCATTACAGTAAAACAAGGATTCATACAGCGATGCGGACATATATTAATATTTAGGTTTTAATACCGTAGTAAACGTTATATTAACAGTGCATGGAGAAGCTAATGATAGTAGGTCAAGATGGCGTGCCATGATCTAGAATGAGTCATGGCGTCTCTAGAGTCTACAAAACAGCAGTAATGCATGGCCACTTTAACACACAAACAGAGTTAACTATAAATGACCGAAAACTACACGGAGTTTGGGTTAAACAACAAATCCAGCTCACTAATTGACCGAAGTGACTTCGTGTTCAATTTAAAGTACTTGTTTTGGGGTTTTAAACGAAATACAGATGACCTAATGAGTCTTTCAGGTAATCCATATTCATCCGCTCTGAGTTCCTGCCTGCCTCACGCGGCGAAGGGAGCGGAACCCGGATGAAACTGTCATGGCTGCCGTCACTGACCTACCAGTCTAAAGAGAAAAGAGAGGTAAATATCTATAAACTAAGCATATTAAGCACAGCGGTTTCAAATATAACATAGCGGCATTCAATTCTAGTGTGACGGTCACTTTTTTGAGCGGTGTGAGCTCGCGCTATATTCTTTGTTTTTAATCGTTTGATTGCATCCAGCGTGGGTGGGGGCGAGTTGCTTTATTTTTGTTGATGTGGATAAATAGCGTGGCTTGTTATGGAATGACTTTTGTGGATGTGTTCGCGGAGAAAGAAGCGGAAGATAGTCCGTGTGCATCGCAAAATGCTCGGCCATAATTGTCGTGTTGAGTCGATTGACATGGCACTTCCTTTTAGTTGGCTGTGTATTGTGCGTGTCCGCGGTGCACAAAGTTGTTGAATGTCAACTTCATCTGGAAAAAACGACTTGGGTCATTCACAGATGCTGCTTGGCTTTGTTGTTTGTGCCTTGCTGGGTTTGTGTTTTGTACTTAAAAAGTTTGTTCGTTGTGCCTCTGTGGAATGATTGTGATGTAGAGAAATCCTGGTCTAAAGTTTGGCTAGTATGGCAGAATCCGTAGAGACATAGACGTTCATTGATGTACATATGAGAATGTAATCAGGCTGATAAAGTTTACATGCGAAGTGAAGCATGCTTTTTCCCATCATTTCACATCATCACTTTCTAAATGCACTAAAATTCAGAGTCATGTTTTAAAACATAATAGCATATAAATGCCATGCAATCATCAGCTCCTAAAATAAACTGCTTGCATTTCCTAGTTTTGAACATGTTGGTGATGCTGGCCACAGTTACATTGATTGGCAGTCAGACTAGTTAATTAGACACTACAGAACATTTAAAACATTAAAGAGTACATTTACAAATATATATATATATATCAGTTAGTTGTTACTGAATATACAGTGCTCTGCAAAATTGAGGACACCCCATTTTGAAAATGAATGTTTGTGTCCGTTTCTCAGTGAATATAGGCAATGTATTTTGGTGCATTTAAACAAAACAGATTCATTAAACAGATATATTTATTAAGATAATATTTAAGTCACCAAACGTATTTAGAAATTGAAAGATAATACAATTAAATTCAAGCAAAATATTGCAAAAAACACTCTTGATTTTTCCTTTTTTTAATTTGTATTTAATATTTTTCTATAACATATAAATTTGGGTGTACTGATTTTTGGAATTAAGGTAAAGTTGGTTTTATAGTCGCACATTTTGACTTTCACCCTAATAATAAAATGTCAGCATAGTATTCTTCGCGAATTCTGAAAAAGAAAATCATATTAGCAGCCAATGACTATCTAAGTACATCATTGTTTACAGTCAATGAAATAGTGCTGATGATGTTTTAAAGTCATACTTGCATGCGATTTTCAGATCGAATATTCAAAGTAGCTGGGTAATCAATAATGGGACAGTTACAGTGAGTTACCATTATTGTAAGTTATTTAGTTAAAAAAGCTCCAGACAGATTTGGCGTACTGACTAATCTAATGTATATGCACAAATATAGTATTGTATAGCTTCCTATTAAAAATAAGAATTTTAAAGACAGATTTGTGAGGGGTGTACATAAATATGCTGAGCAGTGTGTGTGTGTGTGTGTGTGGTATGTATGTATGTATGTATGAATGTATGTGTATACACATACATTCATACATACATACAGTTGAAGTCAGCATTATTAGCCCCCCTGTTTATTTTTTGCCCCAATTTCTGTTTAACAGAGATTTTTTTTTCAACAAATTTCTTAACATAATAGTTTTAATAACTCATTTCTAATAACTGATTTATTTTATCTTTACCATGATGACAGTAAATAATATTTTACTAGATATTTTTATTATAAGGTAATTAGGCAAGTTATTGTATGACAATGGTTTGTTCTGTAGACAGTTGAAAAAAAATTAGCTTAAAGGGGCTAATAATTATAAACAAAAAAAAAAAAAACAGTTTTTATTTCTATGTTTTATTCTAGCCGAAATAAAACAAATAAGACTTTCTCCAGAAGAAAAAAAATGTTATCAGACATACTGTGAAAATTTCCTTGATCTGTTAAGCATCATTTGGGAAATATTTAAAAAAGAAAAATTCAAAGGGAGGCTAATAATTCTGACTTCAACTATATATATATATATATATATAATATGAGCAATTCCATGCAAATGTCAACCTTGCCATGAAATAAATTAAGTTTTCACCAAAATACGGAAACCATTTGTAAGTTTTTTTTTTTTTTTTGTGTGTGAGCAAGTGGCAATTTCACATCAGTCACATCCATAACGGAGAGACGTCACATCCATAGCGACACTTTTTCCTCATAAATGCAAAAATATTAAATAAAGTCAATTTTTGTTTCATAGAGAGACATATTTTATCATTCTGATTATCATTATTTCTTTTGGGTTGTGCTGTTTAATTCACAGAATTTCTACAAAGTATGTTGTATACTGCAAACTCGAATACTTTTTTGGTCACATCCATAACACATGTTTATTATGTTTACAGATTGAAATTTTTCAGATGCCGTAACTCTGTGGTTAGTTGTTTTGGAAAATATAAACCGATGTTTCACTATAACGTTAACATAAACTTTCTATGTGAATTTATGTTTTGAGTTTTTACTGCAAATGTCACATCCATAACGCTGGAATTTCTCATATATATATGTTTTTGTCATGTCTGCTTTTATGGAGAATTGATAATCATAAGTCAGAGGGATAAACTACAATTATAACTGTAGTTGTGAGGCCATGGGTGGTTTACACCTGTAATAATGATCACGCTAAATCATGGCCATCTCCACCGTCATATAGTGTTGATAACTATGTGTAAAATATATCAGTAACTCATTTCAGACTCTTGACTTAAAAGTACATTTTGCCCACATTTGCAGTTAGATTATATAAGTACATGGAACATTTGAGATTGCACTCATTTTTGTAGTATTGTTAAATCACAACATTTTTTACATCTAAAAAAAGTAAAACTCTTTGTGTGTGTGTATGTTTATGTATGTAATTTTAATTGTAATATGTATGTTTGTATGTATATAAAATATTCTGTATATATTTTTTTGTAATTATTTGGGATATTACAAAACATTATTACATTTTACTGGCAACAGTAGTTAAATTATGTTAGTCATTTCGAGTGTACATTTCAAAATATTATTTATGTAAACAATATTACAGCAGTTATGTGACTTCTACATTTGTAACATGACATTATGCACTGCATGTTTAATTCATCAATGAGGAGCGATTTATCATCATACAAATAAAAACATATATTCCATACACTGGAAATAGGAAGTGCTATATCCTGCACTAATAAATCTAGGGCCTACTGTTTTTTATGCATTTCATGTAAGATTTGCATACTGTGTGCAGTATACATGTTAAAAACTCTAGCAGCAGGAAGTGTAGTATTATAGCATGAATTGTTGATTTTTTAAAAAATGTTGGTTGTTTAAATTCTGCGAAGTAAGTTGTACAATTTAGGCACTAAATTCTGGCACCTAATTAATTTTTCATTAAATTTTCATGTAATGTTTCATAGTAGTATTGTATAAGCATTCATAGCTAAGGTTAATTGAATCTTAATTTGACAAGGAGAAACATTTTTGTTTACATGTGATTTTAATCAATGTCTTTTGTCCGCCTTCGTCCAGATTGCCAACAAAAAACTAAAATTAAAATAATTATACTCTTGTTAAGAGACTCTAAAAGTTTTTTCCATATTTCTTTTTGTGTAGTATTTATGTATGAGGCTTTGGTGTGTGAAAAAGCATGTATAAGGAATTACGGTTGAATGATATTGAAATGTTTTTATTCTGCTTTTTTGATGAACTCAAAGAGAAGAAGCATACAAGAAAAGAAGTAGCCTGTAATTGTAAGCAAATACTAGTTTTGTAGAATGCACTTAGAAGTAAATTTTTTATTTATTCTTTTGTAATGCCTGTATGGTTCCTTTTCACAAATCTAGTATGGCGCATTTAACTGTCATCAGCATCTTAAATTCTTTACATTTTTAAATTTTTTAAAGATTTTTTTTAATTGTATGAACATTTATATGCATTTATGTATGTATTGGGTCATATTTGCATTGAATTACAAAAAACGAATTACTGCTTATGTGAAGCGTTTGAACTGCAGAGCGTATGGGCAGGACAGTAAATTTGACATTGTTCTTTCTTCGGGCTATTGTTATCAGTCTCAACCAATTTTTTTGTTTTTTTTTTTACTATAAGTATTGATAATACTATTGTTGAGTTTCTTTTATTATTTCAGCAAATTGGATTGTAAAAAAAATGTTTGTTGTACGCTCCCATTTACATCGCTTTAAGTTTACCCAACTATGACGACTTCCGGTGTTGAGAAACTCGGAAATGTGAAAAGGGTCAATTGTGCATGTTTTGCTCACAAAGTAAATTAAAGCTACGCTGTAGAACCCAAAAAGTTAAGGTAACTCAAACCATTTGTGGAAGCCGATTGCAATAAACCATTTAAGTTCAAGAATTAATCCTAATGAGTACTGTGAACTATTTGAGTAAATGGAGCAATTTGAACACAATAGAATACAATAAATGAAGAGAACTCAAACCAACTGAGTACTGTAAAACCCAAATAGTTAAGGCAACTCAAACCGTTTGGGGAAGCTGATTGCCACAAACCATTTGTGTTAAAAAAAAACTAAACTATATGAGTACTGTGAACTTCATTTAAGTTGAAATAATGAGGTATTTAATTAACTCATTACCTTCAACACCAAGTTCAAAACTCTTTCCAAATGAGTTAACTACAATCATTTCATTTGTTAAAGTTGATTGTTGGGTTTTACAGTGTAGGTAACTGTGTTTTTAATAGGGATGGTTTTCTTAAATGCTATAACATTAACTGCACTGTTGTTTCCCTATATTGCAGTTATCAAATAATGTTTTTTTTGTTTGTTTGTTTTTCTAAAACTGCAGGAGCTTTTATTGTAAAGCATGGAGGTTGACCTGACAACATCAGATGATCCCCCTGAAAACCATGACCAGAGCCAGCATGAGGACACCTCACTGGACCACACTTTGCCTGTTGAATTGGTGCATCAGCTTCCAGAAACAGCCTCTTGCAATGAGCATTGTGACCAAGATGAAACGGCCCCTGAGGACTCAGCCACGGATAATCTTCAGACAGACGGCAAAGCTTCTGGAAAGACTCCATGTAAGATGCAGCAGGGTGCAATCTTCTCTGGAAAAATACTGAGTTTTTGTTGCTCTGAGTGCAAAGACGACACCACTTACAGCCCTAACGACTTGCTGAAACATTTTCAAGGAGTACACAAGGGGACTCCTCCAACTTATCCTTGTGATCTATGCTTGTTTGTCACCAATGAATTCTCATCTCTTCAACGACATCGCATTGGGCATCGAAACACATTGGTCACTTGTGAGATTTGCAATGATGGAGTGCAGTATTCACTTCTTTTGCTTACCAGGCACTTTACAAGCTGCCACAGCCGTAATGGACAGTTTAGCTGTAAAAAATGTGAGTTCTCCACCCGAGATGCAGGAACCTTTGTTCAGCACATCCATCATCACAATGAACTCAATCACAACGCTCGCAGAGAGTACCTGACCAAACATCTTACTGTGGCACATGGTGAGGAAATGAACAAGTGGAGACCAAATGAGGACAATTCATCTGGTCTAAAATTGTTGCTTAAAAAGTCTCCTCCAGGTGGAGGATCCAGGGAATCACAGTGGATGTCGAAACTTAATGCTATTCCTGGTGTAGGTCTTTTTGATAATAACGGCAGGCTGTTTAATCCTGAAAAAACCTTGGAGGACACCCAGCAGTTTCTTGAAAGAGCTGTTGGGGTTAAAAAAGAGAGTAATAAATGGACAAAGTCTCCCCTTAAAAGTGAGCCACAAATTTTGCAGCTCATTCCCTCAGCAACACCGCAACCAAAGTTACAAGAGCATGAGATTAGTCCTGGAAGTCCAGGACATGGCAATGGACTGACTGTTCTTATGGTGAAAAATAAAATTTCTATTCCACCCAACTGCACCACGCAAGTCATGGGCTTTAAGATGGTAGATGGCAAAAAGCATTTAGTTCTAAAGGTCATACCGACAAAACAAGAGGACTCCACTGAAAGTGAGGTTTTTGAGTCACATATTAGTGAAGATGAAAATAAACCAACCAGCAGCCCTTGCTCTTCATCGATAGCATCTCTCCTAAGTTTAGAGTCTGGAGAATCAAATGAAGCCTCTTTAATATCAGAGGAGTCACATGAGGTTGAAAACCACATTGGCCACCATTACTCCTTGACAGAAGAGCACAAGGTTAACTTTGAGACCACAAGAAATTCAGGGAAGATTAATGAGGATGCTGAAATTGCACATAGTGTTAAAGTACTGTCTACAGCATCAAAAGATCACTCGCTTTCCCCGTGTCCGAGTCATCGATCGAATGGGAGGTCATCGCCTCCTCTTCACGAGATGTCTTCCTTTTATCCAAGTGAAAAAAGACTCACTGATGATACCCAGACATCAAATTCAGCCACCACACTTTCTGATTTGCTGATGGCTCCAGTGGATGCATCTAAATGCAAGACTACAGCATTAGCTTCTCTAATGGATGAAGAATCCACACATACTGATGCAGTTTCACATTCAAGGTCTCGCTCTGAAATTTTTGTAGATGACAAGCCCACAAATGCTGATATCCTAAAATCTAAACTTCCAACTGCAAATGCAACATTTTCTAAAAAAACTCTTATCCAGGAACCTCAGCTCAGTTCAAAAGGTGATGAATCATGTGAGAATAACATTGAACCTACTACAAGTTCTGTAGCTGAGGAAGGGCAGGATCCCGATTCTGACAAAGCTAAGACTTCATTATGTGAGGTGACTGACAAAAAGACCAGTAACGCAGAATTAGGAGAGAGCTCTCAGTTTTGTTCAAATGGTTTTTCCAACTCTGAAGATTCAAACATAGTAGTTGAAAATTCCACTGAGGTAACAAATAACAAAGCCACTGAGGCAGACTTCAAAAATAAAACTAGTAAAGGTAAAACTGAATATATAAATGCCAGAGATTCCCTCTCGGAGGTTGAAAACAACTTTCTAAATTCCCCAAGCCAAGAGGTCTTTAGTTTCCACAATTATTCCAAAGATACCTCTGGGAGCTCTCCTGAGTCAATGCAGCCTGAAGAAGACTCACAAGAACTGGAGGAAGAAGAGTGCGAGGAGGATTTTGGTGACTGGAGCTTGACTCTGCCAGCATCACCGCCTCTTCCAGCTGAAGAAGATAGCAAGGAAGGACTTAATGAGAGCGATCTGGTCTCTGAAAGCGGAGAGCAAACATTAGAGCGAGTGTCAGACAGTGATATTGAGGTTGATGAGTGCATAGCTACTGTTGATGATTCACTCATTCCTGTGCTTCCAGAAAAAGAAGGTGAAACGGCTAGTTTATCAACAGAAAAGAATTTGGAAGGTCCCGCTGTTGCAACTGAAAATACAGCGTCTAGCTTAAATAATGCAGCTGTTCTGGGCAAGATACTTGAAAAGCACTCAGACGCCATTATCAGCCAGCAGCTTGAGAAAGAAAGGATGATGTCTTCGGCTCCAGTACAAGAAACTGTAAGGCCCACCAAAACCACACTTCGGATCTTGCAAACACCTGAAGGAAAACAGCAGATGTTTCTTCAAACTACAGACACTCCATATCCTGTGCCTGTTCAGCTAAAAAGCGGAGCGGGCTTCAAGCTGATAACCAAGGCCTGTTCTCCCAAAATTAACGTGTCCTATGTGAAACCAGGGATTGAAACGGCCAGCAAGACTAAGGGAGTAGCTCTCACATTAAATGGAGGTAGAATTGGCTTGTCTGCTCAAAGTTCTGGTCTGGAAAATAAGGGTCAAGCATCAGTCCAAACAGCACAAAGTGGAAACCGCTACTTTGTCAATGCCTCAGCCCTTAAAGCTTCTCTTCTCTTATCAGGTCCCGTCAAGTCCTCATCTGGAGAACCAGCTGCTAATGTGCCACAGACTTGTTATTTAGTTCAGAGACCAATCCCTGTTAGTAGTGAATCAACTGGTCCAAGTACCAAGACTGTGCTTGCAACTCGTCCTGTATTAGCCGTGCCTGTGAATTCAGCTGATAAAGCTAATTTATTACAGGCTGGGAGACAAGCTTACTTGGTTAGATACATTTCTACAGCTAAGTCAAGAGTACTTTTGAACAGTTCAGATGGAAAAACCTTGAGTCAGGACAACCAAGTAAATGAGGCTGGCAAAAACAGAGTATTCCTTAAGGTAGTTAGAGGACCCGATGGCACTAGATTTCTTTCCACTCCATACAGCACAGCCAAAAAGCCAATATACCTTGCCACAAACTCTTTACAGTCACCCTACTTGTTAATGTCCTCAAATCAGTCTCTAAACAACATGTCTGCAGGTTTCAAAACCTCTGCTGATCTCCAAGGTCTCACCCATAAACTCATCCCAGCGTCCCAGCTTCAACATATTCTACCCCAATCCAAAATTCAAATCAAAAGGATAAGCAGGGCTGATCATAATGTAGCATTACAGAAGTCACCACTTGTCCCCGGTTCCAACCGTCCACTAAGCCAAAGGAAACGGAGGCAAAGGGCTTCCTTAGAGGAAATGCGAGAGAGCTCCTCCAAAATGAGGAGAATCTCAAGCAAGTCGTCAGCTGAGAAAGACGCTACCTCAGTTTGGGAGCCTGGTGCAAAAGATGTTGTAAGATCGCTGAGGCTCTGTCCCTTTAGTCCACTCCAAGAAATCAAATATCCCCGTCGAAACCAGCCTGTGGTGGTGCTTAACCACCCAGACGCAGACATTCCTGAAGTTGCTAGCATTATGAGGTCAGTGAACAAATACAAAGGCGAAGTTCTCAAGGTGGCACTGTCCGAAAGTACAGTTAAAGCCCTCTCAGAGTCTCCAAGTACACTTTTAAAGCAGAACGCTTCCAGTGGCAGTGACACAGAGAGATCCAGGCCAGTAGGAGGCAATGTTCGAGAGAGATTCTTTCTGAAACTGAAGTTAAAAAAGACCTCCAGAAATAAGTATGAGGTGGTGAGGTCCTCAAATACAGGTTTAGAGCAGCAGACGAAATTTTGCTGCTGGTTTTGTGGCAGAGTTTTCAAAAACCAAGAGGACTGGATTGGTCATGGTCAACGCCATCTAATGGAGGCAACGAGAGGCTGGAGCAAGCTGTACTAATGCAACTACAGGCCAAACGCCATCCTTCATTGTAGAAAACAGATTTTTTGTAATCTTTCCTTTTTTTATAGTACAGATACAGTTAACTTGTCAATATTATTTTTCCATAGATTTGTTTTGTTCTCCTGAAGCTTTTAAAGGATATAGTGTAATAGAGAAGAGTTTGGTACCTGAAACAAGTTTGTATGTAAATAATTTTCACCCTTGTATATTTAAATCAGAAACCCTTGAGTATGTATAGAACGGAACTGTGAAAACTGGACACACTGTATGTTTATGGTGCAAGCAGAAAGATCACTGGTATAAAGATGGTGCTGTCTCTTATAGACCTCTTTTAATGCAGACAATTGAATCAATATCTCAGGTAATTCCACATTCTTTGAATGAGCGAACTGTCCAGTTTATAAAGAGTTGTCTTTCATTCTGAAGCTGTGTTTGATTGTAGATTTATACATTATGTATCATTTAAGTACGGTTTAAGTTGGATACATATGTCATACCTACATCACTGGACCATAGTTAAGAGACTGTAAAAACAATCTTCAAAATGAATGGAAATATCTGCAAATTTTAAAGGGCTAGTTTGCCTAAAATTTAAACCTGGTCATTTACTCACCCTAAACAAATTAAAAGGTTAAAAGTAAAGTAATAAACAACATTCTGAAGAATGTTTTACCAAACATGATCCCATGAGGTTCAGTATATGAACATAAAAAAGATAATTTTGTAATATATTGTCTCAAAATATCACAATTGTAAGTATGGAATGTGTCAGAAAATGATTGGATATTAAATTTTAGGTTGAAGTATCCCGTTAATTGTTATTTTTATGAAAATATTGACTAAAAACAAGCCCAACTGGTTCCTGTGGAAGCCTTCCTTTTTAGGAAAATTCTCATTTGAGGTGGTTTACTATTAATACAGTGTATTTTTTCCCTCATGTTGTTTTTTAGGCTCACTTTTATGTTTCACTGGTACCACGCATCTCCCTTCATTATATCAAACCAGACCCGGTGTCATTTCAGTAGCAATAATGAACTTTATAATAGTTGTAAAGGATTTCTGATACCTGTTGGTTGAAGTGTTGGTGCTATTTGTTGTCCTTTCCTTATTTCAAATGAAGAAACGCACCTCTAAATGTTCTATTATTTTTATGATTAAAAACAGGATATATTGAGATGCAAGCCAACAAACCTCAAATAGCCAACCAAACACTAACTGTGTTGTTTCTGTGATACTTGAGTGCCTCATTCTGCCTCAAAGTTTTAACGAGGATCTGCTTCTTTTCCACGCTAAAGTCCAGATTTGTTAGATTCCTGTGTGCTTAGCAGAGTTCAAAGATTACATTTTGACCATTGATCCTCGCTAGGCTACATTGATTGTTTTCAACTGATTTGTTCGTATTGAGAATCTATTTTCTGATTGATAGCCCCAATATCAAGCATTTTCTATATAGTTTTCTGTAAAATATGAACAGTAAAAGCATTTGATGCTAGTATTAATTGGTCAACTCTTGTAAACACTGTGCAGAACTGATACAGTGAACATAATGGTGCTTTTGAACTGAGTTGAACCGCAATTGACAGATGTGTTCATTTGTCTTTGTCTACTGTGTTTGAAAGAAGCTTTGATGGCAGAGAGGTAATAATCCATCCTTCATTCATCAGTCGATATGCTCCTTAATCATAGTTTAAATCAGAGGCTTTACCTTCTCACGTTTGGTCTGTTCACATTTGTTTCTAACGCATATTGTCGGCTTCGTTTTTAATATTCACTCTGTATGTTTGTCATTCTCTTTGTGACATGACAATCACTGTTATACACGTGATGTAGTGGAATTGTTTATGCAAACCATTAACTGTTGACTAATATTCTGCTCAAATGGCCTAGCTTGAAACATGTAACACCATAAATGAGCAAAAATAATGATAATGTTCTCACTCAGACATCTGTCAACCAAATGATGTTGTGTCCTGAAGCAAAAATGTCCTTCCTTTCCTTGTTGTAATGCCCAAGTCACACAGGTTTTATTAGGATCAGAGAGACGAGTTTATTTTTTTATGCGAAGTGCCTAAAATGTGATGCACCAGGTTGACACTATATTGTACTGTATTTACCTCCTTGCAGTTCCTTCTTTAATAAATGTAAATACCTTTGAACAACATGTTTTTTTATGATTACTTTTATTTGAGAATTTTATTGCCTCTCTGGGGTTGTTTTTTTTTATATTTATGTGACTTTTGATTTTGAAATAATCATTTTTATAAGAGCACTCACCTCCAGGTGGCAGTGTTGCATTAGGTTAGTAATTTATTAGACTCCATCTAATGTTATTCAAAGGGTGTTTTACTTGCACGTCGGCACAATATTGACTTCATTGGTATTCCATAGTATGATGCAAACTGGTAGAAACTTTAGCAATATTGTTGTAGAGTTGACTGCTTATTTCTTCACCTTGACTATAGAGTCTAGTTTTATATATGTATTACAGTGTGGTCTTATAGAATTGATCCAAAATCAGTCACTTCAGTTTCTAAATATAGTAAGTTGTAGATTTGTGACAATTTCAGAGACTTCAATTTGTGAGCTACTGTTTGTACATTTCATACGTTTGTCACCAAATCATGTGAAACTTATTTTATAACTCATCACTTTAATTTTCTGACATTTATTGACAATGTAAAAAGCTAAGTAAATTAAAAGGTTGTCTATTTGAAGTAAATTGCACTAGTACCTTGAATGAAAAAGCATACATGTTGATGTTGAAGGCTAGTTAAGCTCCCATTTAACCAGATATTTCTGAAATTAAGAACAAGCCAAAAACCAGAATGACAAACAAAAATGTCAGAACATCGTTTTAAGCAACAAATATTAAAATTATTTAATATACTAAATATATACTGTGCCCAGCATAATTGAGTACACCCTAACATATTTCTTATGAATAAACCCATATCTCATTTTTGAATAACTTGTATGAGATCACTTTTAAAGATTTATGTAAGACCAATAAACCAGATTTGCACAAATAATAATAGTCAGTGTTGAAGGCAATATTGTAACTATTCTAACAAAATAATTTTAAGATTGTGGTGGAGGGAAAATATATATGTATTAAAAATTTTTTTATATATATATATATATATATATATATATATATATATATATATATATATATATATATATATATATATATATATATATACATACATACATACATACATACATACACACACACAAACACAAACAGACAAAGTTTTGTAACACTATACAGTTCCACTTGCTTTTTTTTGGTATAAGCACAAAAGCTTTTTTTTTGGTATATATATAATGTAAATGGTTATTTTTATTTATCAAGGACGCATTAAATTGATAAAAAGTTGGGACGGGAGACTTTAATACTTAGAATTTAATACTCTGAAATGTTTATACAATGTGTAGTGTTTCTGTGACTCTCCAAAGCACATTATGAGAAGGCCTACACGCAATCTGCGCATGCAGAAATCTGCAAATTTTCAGCCCATCATTGAGTCTATTTATTTAGTTGTGTGTAAATTTATATTTATTCAGATTTTAAGTTAATTTCAGTAATATTACAGACTAATATGAAAACGTTCATATGATTTATTTACAATACAGTTTGTAAAGTAATATTTTCTGTCTTTTAGTAGATATATGATCCGAGAGACTTCCTTTGTTTACCAAATAAATGGATTTAATAGGATTTGCATTGTAAACATTAAATAAAAGTTAAAAATCATTCCACATAAATCCACCGATATTTTTTATTTATTTATTTTTTTACAATATTCTGCACAGAAATAGTGAAAAATCTCTGCAAATTCTATCTGGCCCTAATTATGCAGTACATGGCTGACCAATAAGTGCCAAGCACATTGTTTTCAACATGACATGTTTAGTTTTACAAAAACAGTGCTAGCACTGCTCAATTGCAGGGTTTCATTAACCAGTGACAAATTGTTTATCCCGGTTCTAACTGGGGTGAAACATTGCTTTACCAGGGAGTTAAAACTAAGTGGAGTTAAACTCAAACATGCATACATCAAAAAACACATAGAAAATTTTAGAACGTTATTTTTAACTAAGTTTGATCTAAAGTACAGCAAAAACTCTAAAACATTTAATATATATATATTTTCAAATTAAAAATAACTTTTGTATTTGAATAAATATAAACTGTAATTTATTCCTGTGATTTCAAAGCTGAGATTTTGTTGACATGATTACTCCAGTCACACAATCCTTCAGAAATCATTCTAATATTCTGAAATGCTGCAAAAAAAAAAAATCTAATTATTAAAAATAAATAAATGTGGAAAGAAAATGTTGAAATATGTTGAAAACAGCTGGGAGTTTGCATGTTCTCCCTACACTTGCGTGGGTTTCCTCAAGGTGCTCCAGTTTCCCCGCACAGTCCAAAGACATGTGGTACAGGTGAATTGGGTAGGCTAAATTGTCCATAGTGTATGTATGTGTGCGAATGAGTGTGTATGTGTTTCCCAGTGATGGGTTGCGGCTGGAGGGGTATCCGCTGTGTAAAACATGCTGGATAAGTTGGCAGTTCATTCCGCTGTGGCGACCCCAGATTAATAAAGGGACTAAGCCTAAATCTTTTTGGAAATATACATATATCTTTATCATCACTTGATTGATTTAAATCATCCATGCTAATTAAAAGTATTAATTTCTAGAATTTCTTTGACACAAAAAGAAGCTTTTGTTTGTTATAGTGTTACAAAACTTTATATTTTAAATAAACTCTGATCTTTGGATCTTTCCATTCATCAAAACAAATGTAGTGTTTAAATGTAATGTTAACTACAATAACGAATTACATGTTAAAATATATTTAAATGGTACAAATATTTTTAAATGTATTTTTAGGCTTTGGATCAAATAAATGCAGACTTGGTGAGCAGAATCGACTGTTTAATAAACAAAAATCTTACTGTACTGAAACTTTTGACCTGTAGTGTATATAATGTGACAACTAGCCCTCCAGTATAGCCTATATATGTACACACTGGCCTATTTTGTGGATTCAGTACAATGTAGTCATCATGCAACAGCCCTCCCCATCTGGCCCTCAAGTTATTATTCATGCTACATCTCAGCTAAAACAAGAGGATCTATATATATATATATATATATATATAATACAGTTATAACATTACATGACATGCCAAATGAATGTATTTATTATCCTATTTAAGATGCCATCCCCTACACGCTCTAATTTACCAGGCCCTGCTTTCACTATCACCTTCATTTTCATGAAGGCTCTGTCACGATAATGAGGGCAAAATCTCTGGCCGGGCTATGATTTGCCGTGAGTCATTATCCTATGTCATGAAGAGGATATTTGAGACGCTTAAATGGGCCGTTGAATTAGGAGAGACTTATGGCCACGTGGACAGATCACATGATGCAGACAATTAAAAAAGATCACAGATCTGCGACTGACTGATTGACTGGCTTTGGGATGGACAGATTGGTGGTGTGTGCTGCTATTGTAAAAAGTCTCACCGAGCAGGAAAGTGAGAGACGGGTCCGCCTGCTTTGACAGGATTTAAATAGGTCAGGCTTGTACCAGAGCTGTCTGCAGTCTGCCTCTGACTTCCTGCCATTGAAGTGGTTCAGGCCGTGGAGTGGCCTGCGGGAACGAGGGATGGCAGCCTATTCCATGAGAAATGAAGCATTAACACACAACGATGAGAAAAGGAGGGGTAAAAAGAAGAGAATAGAGTGCTGTGATTAAGCTATTGTTAGAGAGGCCATTTTGATGCATGGATAAAAAGAAGGATATTTTAACCCTTGTGTATTGTTTAAACTGACTACCCATTCGTTGTCTTCGTGGCTGTTTCTGTCTCACTGACTCCCATTATAAAGACATTTTTTGAATGCAAAGTCATGACACCAAATAATCATGCATTCTTTATTGTGGGTGGGTTTCCCTGTTGGGAAATTTGTAATTTTTACTGTTGATTATCAGTTGGCACCATTAACCATTTAGATAGGCCTGTGCAAATATATTTCTGGCGTAAATATATTTCTGGTGCTTATTTTTTAACAATCAAGAATGCATATAATGGAAGTCAATAGGGCAAAAACAGTCATGAACATAATGAAAGGGTAGTAAATTTGCCCAGTGTATTGTTGAGTTTTTGAAAAACTCCAAAGCATTTTCCCAAAAATAAGATTTGTCACCAAAGTTCATTCCATTTGCTTTAACACAGAGAAAGTTATGGCCAAATTAAGCCTCAAAATTCAGAGTGGATGAAAACATCCCCAACAGCACACAAAGGGTTCATTTGTGTTTAAACAAATTTACTAGGATTACTAACCTTAGAAGATATATTCAATGTATGACCTGCCTAATTGGGGTCTGAGAAATATTTACTTCCGTGGCCGTAAAATTAGCCGCACCATGTTGGTGTTTTGTAACATCTAATTTTTACAAGGTGGGACGTTAGCCCAATGCTCAATCCCTAACCTGGAGGACCTCCTAACCTGGAGGACACTACAGCCAATTTAGTTAATTCGATTCATCTATAGCGCATGTCTTTGGACTGTGGGGGAAACCAGAGCACTCGGAGGAAACCCACACGAACACGTGGAGAACATGCAAACTCCACACAGAAATGCTAACTGACCCAGCTGAGGCTCAAACCAGCGACCTTCTTGCTGAGGCAACAGCGCTACCCACTGTGCCACCCCAAGAAATACTTTACCTGAATAAATTTACCTAAATGATCCTCTGTATAGAAAAAATAGTTATAAACAGTACCAAATTAGGGTTCTCCAATTTGTAATAATAAGCAAAACGCTTTTGGTTGCCAAAACGTAATTTGAAAGTGCCATAAAAAAGGGCCTTAAAAATATTTGAAATAATATTTTCCTAAATATTGATATTTTCTCTCTGCAGATAATATATTAGAGTATCTGAATTTCACAAATGAGTTTGAAATTTCAGTGCGTCTACTCCATTTGTTTAGGAACAAATAATTGTTTTTGAATGCCAAAAGTAAAACACTTTATAGGCTCATGTTTCAACTCCCATGGAATTAAACAGTTGAGATTTATCATTTTTCAATCCATTCAGCCGACCTCCGGGTCTGAAAATGGAATGAAAGTTCCTAGACATATCGCCAACTTTTAATTTTCCATCAAACTATTTTTTTTTTTTTTGTGCAAGATGCTAATGGTCTATTCCTATTAAATGATCTATGCTAAGCTAAGCTAAAAAATACTTCCGCCAGACCCAGAGATTGGCTGAATGGATTAAAAATGGTAAAATTCAACATTACTGTTATACGGTATACCCTATGCTATGGTATATATTTTATCTTTTTTGTGACTTTTTATGCGTAAAGCCAAGTAATAATTAGGAAACAAACAGGTGTTACTTGGAGAAGAAGCATCCTCAACTGAACAGAGCTGACGCCATATTCTGTGAATTAAAAAAACATGATTTTTCCAAAAAACAAGTCACAATTTTAAAGTTTAACAGACATGTTTAAGTAATATAATAATTAATTAATATAAATAAGGAATTTACCTGTTGAGAGGGTGCGGAGTCTGTGCAGTTGATGCTTGAGCTCCAGAAAACTAATGAGTTGCAGGTGCTTTGTCAGTTACAGATTTGAAAACAAAAAGGCGGGAAATAAAAAGGCCTGATCTCATATAA
The DNA here is from genome assembly GCF_903798145.1 of Danio aesculapii. NCBI lineage: Eukaryota > Metazoa > Chordata > Actinopteri > Cypriniformes > Danionidae > Danio > Danio aesculapii. The sequence goes on along the minus strand of NC_079446.1, from coordinate 30,817,455 downwards.
AACCATTTCAGCATAGCACAGGGTTTTCAGGACAATATTACAATGTACAAGTAACCTTTAACCTGTTTTTAACAGGTTATATTTTTTAAACATAGAGCTGTAGGCCTATACTTGTACAAAAGTAAATTGAATCAACACTCAAACTCAATACTGACACTGCTGCCTTGTGTAGAGCTCCTTATAAATGAAATCATCAAGAAATTACAATTGGTCAAATAGGATGCCATTTTTTTAGACAACACAATGGTTTAATGTCAGAAAAGTTAAAATATCTAGTAGAATGACCCTGATTCCTACTCACAACTAACCAATATACTTGTTATTTTTACCAGTTTTCATTATTTGTTAAAAATAAATAAATAAAATTAAATATCTTGACAATTTTTTAATTTGAAATTTTGTAAGAAATGTTGCCAAACTTTTATAGAATAAAAAAAAAATCAAAAATAACAAATATAAGCATTTTACTTAATTATTCTAATATTAGATATATTATATACTGTATATTAGTCATCCTACTATTCCTAAATTTGACATTAAATACTGAAGATTTCCAAAACACCTAAAACAGATATCTACAACAAAATGTGCTATTTTTAAGACACCTGCCCACTTCTCCATCTCACCACACTGTTCTATTCCTGTCCTGTGCCGTCCTCCGCCTGGATCTATTTATCCTCCTCCCTCTTCAATATTTCGTTTTTACCACTCCAGCCCACTCTCACTCTCTTTGTCATCTGACTTGAGCTGTGCGTTCTGTCTATTACCACTCAAACCACAGCCAGAACATCGGAGAGTAACCATCCGCCCGCCTCTGTATAAAATAAATAGGTCATGCCTTCCCGTGAAACTCTAAATAAGTAATGTCAAAGAGGGAAGTAATTGTAATTTTTCAAGTGGTACTACTGAGTGCTCTGGACTGTCATATAACACTATCCAATGTTGAAGTTGAAACCAAAAAATGTTATTCTGATGTACACCTTTAGAAATAAAGGCAAGTGAGAGTCACTGGGGGCGGTAACTTTTTAAAAGGTACACTTTTGTACTCTTTACAGTTATAGTGAGAATTGTTAGCCCTCCTAAATTATTAGCTCCCCTGTATATTTTTCCCCAATTTCTGTTTAACAGAAAGAAGATTTTTTTTTCAACACATTTCTAAAGATAATAGTTTTAAGTCAAGTGCTATTTTGGGGTTTCTGCCTGGATTTTGCCTACCCAAATTCAAAAGCTTCCCAAATACACATGCAGAGATGTAAATGCAAAAGTTTAGTAACATTTGAAATATCATAAAACACAATTGAAAGAGATTAAAACAATTGTATATGCTGTCTGTGTTATTATAAACCCCTCCAAATAAGAGGTGCTTTTTTTTGTAATCTGTATCTTTTAGGTTCTGTGTGGTTTAGGTTCCTGCACATGTCAGTAATCATAGGAAAAAAGAAAAATGTGTCTATCATAATCTATGTAAAAAAATTATTCTATTCTAACAGATGAGAGAACGGAACCACTTATGGGGGTATTGGGCCAGTACGCACCTTTAAAATTTGAATGTGGAAGTAAATGATGTCACAGAGTTTAGAAGGTTAATAACTGACTTCTTTTATCTTTGCCATAATGACAGTTCATAATATTTTACTAAATATTTTTTAAGATATTCAGCTTAAAGGGTCATGAACATGGGAGTGTTGAGTGGCGAAAAGAGGGAAGAGTTTGCATGAAAAGAGGAGTTTCATTACAGTACATGTAATACAGCTGATTTTCACAGCGGCAACACAAACAGATGCAGGGGAGATAGACAGTGAATCGGAAAGCAGCATTTACAGCGTATCTGAGAGCTGTGTGGAAGTGCAGGATTTTCAGTCCATAATATTGTAGTGAAATTACTGTAAAATTAGTAACTAAATCATTTTGACTAAGGTCAAATGTCATTAAAAAATGAAAGAGTACTGATGACGATACTTTGACATCTGAATAAACATAAACAAAGAACATTGATCACACACTTACCAAATCCGTAGAGGCAGGACAATGAACACCAACAAGAACAGCATCTTTTTTTAAACGAAGACGAGTGGCAAATCCAGATTTCACCATTTCTAGATTCAAAAAGCTCTTGGGTAAAAATGTTCCCTACAAACATATTTTTGTCGCATGTTAGCAGACCACTTTAACCCACAGTATTATAATTATAATGGTTCCTATGCCCTGAGTATACTAACAAAGCTGTGAATTATTTTCAGAATACGCATTATATATGATTAATATTTGGCCTAATAGCTTGTTGAAGGGATAGTTCACCCAAAAAGGTTGAGTCAAATTTTTCAGTTAAAATAAAATAAAACATTCAGACAAAACTTTGGCTCCTGAAGATATGTCGAGGTCTTGAGAAGCAAAATGGCTGAAATGAGCAATTTCTGAGGCTATGAGTTAAAGGTAATAATGCAGTAAATAATGTTCAGATTCTTAAAGGGACAGGTCACCCAAAACAACTGGTTTACTCACCTTCAAGTGTTTCCAAACCTTTATGAGTTTCTTTTATCTGTTGAACAGAAGATATTTTGAAAAATGTTAGAAACCAGTGACCATTTTTTAAATTACTATGGAAGTCAATGGTTGCCGCTTTCCAACATTTTTCAAAATAACTTCTTTTGTGTTCAACTGACAAAAGTAAAAACTCAAATGTGGGTCCACAAGCGAGCTGTGCTCTCATCGTATGGGGGAATGGAAACAAAACCTTCGTTGCGGCACATTTATAAAAGCAACACTGACGACCCATGCCCCTGAACAATTATTCTACTACTTGTTTGAATTACGCTTGGCAACACAACATGGCATCTCTCTGGACACTGTAACAGGTAAAAACAGGCTTCGAAGCAATATCATGCATATTAATGAAGTTGCATCTCGTTCACAATAGAGCGCGCTGATTGGTTCAAACCAAGTCTTTCTTGTGAATTAATGAACTGATGTGCTGAAAAACTCAATGATGTCACTTTGTACTGGCCATTACAGACAGCAAATCTCCATTTTCTCCAATTTACACAAGGATCTAATTAGCAAAATTTCTCTTTAAACCAAAAGAATGAATTTGCACAAAACAACGAATTTTCAATTGTCAGCTTAATATATGTGTCTTAAAAGTGTTTTTAGCAATGTGGGACATATAGAAGACTGTCAACATCTCAAAAAAAGTGTTTTGGTGTTTTGTGACCCTTTAAAGTGCAATTTAAAGGCTTTACTAAAGTCAATTAGGTTAACTAAATTAGGGAAGTCAACAGTGGTTTATTCTGTAGACAATGGATAAAAATACTGAGAGCTAAGAGAGCTAAAAATATTGACCTTAAAATAGTTTTAAAAAAAAAATAAAACTGCCTTTATTTTACCCAAAATAAAACAAGTACGACTTTCTCTAGAAGAAAAAATATTATTGCAATTACTGTAAAAAATTCTTTGCTACATTAATAATAACTTGAAAAATATTTGAAAACGAATAAATATTTCTTCACAGGGGGGCTAATAATTTTGACTTCAACTTTGTATGCAGTTTAGCTACTTAATAAATAAACAAATATGGACCATTTTGGTACAAACAACTACCTTTTGGAAAAGGAGCCACCCCAGTTACAGCTCTCATATCTTTATTTCAGAGTGTAAATCAAAGTTCTTGAAACAGAAAAAGACTTAAAGAGATAGTTCACCAATAATTAAAATCACCTCATCACCTTTATGAATTTCTTTCATCTGTTAAACACAAACGAAGATATTTTGAAGAATGCTGGTTGCTTTCGCACATCGACTTCCATAGTCAACATAAAAAAACATTGCTGGTGCCAGCTACCAGATTTATCAAAATATCTCTTTAAACAGAAGAAAGAAGATTGAAAAGAACAAGTGAAGGTGAGAAAATAATGGCAGAATGTTCATTTTTGGATAAACTATCCCTTTAATTACGTCCATCATGAACTGATTGGATTGTGTTGGGTGAAAACTACATGAAGGCACACTGCATACAATCAGTGCTAATGTGTTAAAAGATAAACAGAAGCCAATGTTGATTAGCATTCACACATTATTTGTCCCACCCACAGCTAAAGCAAGCAGCTTTATGCTGAATATGAACTGATCTCAAAATATCTGCTTGTCGGCAAAAAGTGTTAATCAGTTGATGCCAATATGTACTTATAATAAGGTAGTCAGCTAACAGACAGTTCTGTTGCAGTTTTAACAGATTTATAAGTCATTCAGGATAAGAGAAAGGATAAAAGGATGATTTGAATTGTTATGGTTATTTTTGGTTATCCTTTGATCACATCATCAGCTCCATATTTAACACAAAAACAAACATAAGCGTAGCAAAATACAAAGCACATGAACCAGAAGCTTTTAAAAAGAGTATTGAAATTGTTGTGCATAAAACACCATTATAAAATACAAAACCCCAATTATAATGGTTCCTATGCCCCGGGTACACTAACAAAGCTGTGAATTTCTAATGTTTTAGTTATTAATTTTCAGAATTTTTGTCTGTTTTAAAGAAGGTGTGCATTATATATGATTAATATTTGGCCTAATAGCTTATTGAAGGGATAGTTCATCTAAAAAGGTTGAGTCAAATTTTTCAGTTAAAATTAAATAAAACATTCAGACAAAACTTTGGCTCCTGAAGATATGTTGAGGTCTTGAGAAACAAAATGGCTGAAATGAGCATTTTCTGCGGCTATGGGTAGGCCCACACGGAATCTGCATGTGCAGAATTCCTTAGATTTTCTGCAGATTTTTAGCCCATCATTAATTCTGTTTATTTACTTGAGTAAATATGTTTAAATCTATATTTATTCAGTTTTTAAATTAATTAAAGTAACATTATTGATTAATATGAAAATGTCCATCTGATTTATGCAAAATGCAGGGATAAAAGGTCAGGGATAAAAGGCGGAGGAAGGATAAAAAGGGATAGGTCACCCAAAACAACTGCTTTATTCACCTTCAAGTGTTTCCAAACCTTTATGAGTTTCTTTTATCTGTTGAACAGAAGATATTTTGAAAAATGTTAGAAACCAGTGACCATTGTTTAAATTACTATGGAAGTCAATGGTTGCCGCTTTCCAACATTTTTCAAAACAACTTCTTTTGTGTTCAACTGACACAAGGAAAAACTCAAACAGGTTTTTAATAGTGAAGAGTGAGTAAATGCTGACAGAAGTTTAAGTTTTGGGTGAACTACCACTTTAAAACCTTAATGTGTAATAAAAAAAAGCCATGGTATTAGTTTTGTTTTGCCTGTAAGTTTTTTTTTATTTTTATTTTTACTGATAGGACAGCATAGAGAATGGACAGGAAAGCTATTGGTGCTGACTAGTATGTTTTTACCTTTTCTTAAACTGCCAGCAGCCAGTGAATCACATTTATGAACAGCAAAGGGCTGCAGTTTCAGCAAATAATCTTCTTTAAATGTTCTGCTAAAAAATCATCACAGCAAACAGTCAAATTAACAACAGATTCCTAATTTAAGATGACCTATTCCTTTTAAACATTTAAAAACTTCCATTTTAGCAAATCATCATCATTATCATTGCCAAAAAACACTGTTAATAACAAAAACACTCATCAGTAATTTCATTGACAAGATTAATACTGCCAGAGCCTTAAGACAAAACAGACTTAACCACAAGTCAAGCCCAAATGACTGCCTGAGCTGAGCCTGTCAAGCCTGTATTCTGTCTGACAGTGTTGAAATCCGCCAGCAGATGGGAGTGAGGAGCAGCGTCCCTGAGCTTCTGATGCGATTGGAAGAGAAGGCGCTCGTTTCCACAGAACATTTTAACGACAACACCCGATGGGTTCGCAATGAACGCGGCATTGCTTAATCCCATTTAACTGTGCGAATTAGTGTAGCCTGAATGCATTTGGCTGTTTGTCTTCCACTTTAATGAACGACCTATGTTTGCCCCCTCATTCTTCTCCTTTCCTTCTTGATCTGTATTCTTGTTGCAAAGTAGGCCTCTTTCATTAAATATACAGGGGTTTTGTGCACTTCAAGAAGTCTTCTAGCCTAGAATCATTGTGGGCAACTAAGTGTTGCAGCAAATGTTCAGTATAAAACATTGAAAAGTTCCCATGTAACCCCACACAGCTGTTGGAGGCTTGGGAGGCTCTAAACTCTGAGGTTTAGTGAGGACAGGCTGACAGTTCTTCATCATCTCTTGGTTCCTACGGTTGCGAGATGATGTCAGAGTCCTTGACAACAGAATGCGTGAGAAGGGATCAGCTGCAGAACGGGGAGGACTGATGAATAAACAATCGTCCAGACCCTGCAGCTCTGAAGACTGTCAAGCTAGAGCCGAGACGCAGCCACGATGAGCATACGACCGACTCAAGGCGAAGGCGATGGCTTTTCTTCCTGATGATTTTGACAAAGCGCTCTGGCCTTCACACAACACTGAGAATGGACGGGATGAAAAATAGAGCTAGTTATGAAAGCACCCAGCAGGCTTCTTTTTTGGCATTATGCATTGAATTTTCGATCATTACTTCGACGCCTCTAAAAGACAGAAAGGGAACCACGGCATCAGGTGATAAAATACATTTATTGGAAATTGTGACATGTAAAAAAAATTATAATTTAGCTTTGGGTCAGGTCAGACCACAAATCACATGTACTGACCAAAAAAAAAAAAACGCATTTCTCATAAATGACAGGTGGGTCGCGTGGGTGAAGATAAATCACAACACATGGTAAATCTGGCAGCTAGACAAATTTCACTTCCTCCAGAAATCCAAAGGAGGGCTTAATAGTATCCATGTGCTACACATCTGCATGGGTTGGATGGTGAGGGATACTTCGAAAATAAATATTTAATCTGGTGACACACTCGGGGGGTCTATATCCGATGGTAATTCCATGCAAATTGATATCTTCAGTGATTTTACTTGTGAAAAACGCAACATGATCCCTGAGCTCACAAACAAAAATCAATATAAACAAGGAATTTTTCCTAATGTTTCATACGACTCTTCTGTTTGCATTACGATTATATAATAGCACATAGTATTAAGTCTGAATACCGTCATGTGGTATAGAAAAGCGTTTAAAACACCCCTTAAATGAACACAGAAACATTGTATAGATTTCTTGGTAGATTTCTGGTATTGTTTATCATTGAAATCAAGAATAAAATAGAATATGCTCACTGCTAATATAATCTAAAGACAATGTAGAATCGGGACTGTATATTTTTTATATCTATAAGCTAGCTCTCTGCAACTTTCACATGGTCGCCCACTGAAGCTAAGCAGGGCTGTGCCTGGTCAGTACCTGGATAGGAGATCACATGGGAAAGCTAGGTTGCTGCCGGAAGCGGTGTTAGTGAGGCCAGCAGGTGAGTTCATCCTGCGGTCTGTGTGGGTCCTAAAGCCCCAGTATAGTGAAGGGGACTCTATACTGCTTAGTGAGTGCCGTCTTTCAGATGAGACGTTAAACCGAAGTCCTGACTCTCTGTGGTTGTTCAAAATTCCAGGATGTCCTTCGAAAATTAGAAGAGGTTTAACCCCAGCATCCTGGCCAAATTTGCCCACTGGCCTCAGTCCATCATGGCCTCCTAACCGTCCCCATATCATCATTGGCTTAATCAATCTGTCTCCTCTCCACCAATCAGCTGGTGTGGGGTGTGCAATATGGCTGCCGTTGCGTCATCCAGGTGGATGCTGCACACTGGTTCCCCCCAATGTGTAAAGTGCTTTGAGTATCCAGAAATGCGCTATATAAATGTAAGGAATTATTATTATTTTATTTTAACTATTTGGGCTGATTCAAATAATTACTTTTGATAACCAAATCACACATTGAGTTAAACTAAATGAAGAACAAACCCGAATATGAACTATTTTACTTGAGGTAAAGTCAAAACGTTCCTACATTATATGTAATTATGATCAGATTCAAGACAAATTTTTTATTCTTTTTAAATCACATTTTAATATTGTAAGCATTCGGCCTCACATTTCACAGCTTAATATGTGAGATTAAGTGCTCAGCTTCTATTTTACTCTTGATTTATTGTGTATTCATCAATGAACCCAATAATTACTCACAATACGAGTTGGCATGGACACTTTTTCCCTTTTGTCTTCATTTACCCACTGCTCGTTTGACAGACGAGATCTATTATGTTAAAAATCTGACAATACCTGTGAGCACGGTGAGTTGGCACAGTGATAAAAACCGTTAATGAGTCTCCTTTCTTCCAATGTAGAAAGTAAAGCCCTCTGTTTTTGGCTCAGAATAAATATCATGAGTGTTTCCAGTAAGCGAAAATGCTTTCCTGTCAATCACATGAAAGTATGTAGCTCATTAGGCGTGTAAATGATTGCTTCATTATGGCAAACATGCATTAATGCTTTAGTGCAACATAAGACATTTGATCAATGCAAAACGGATGGGTTCTGTAAGGCCATTGACTTGAACTGATCATTGCCAGTAACTAAACACTATATGTGCATACATCGCATGTGCAGTTCTGACTGGGCACCTCTCTTCATGATTTGTCACCATGGAAACACAGGGAGACTATTTGTTTGCTGTTTTTATGTCTGTAGATGAAAAAAAAACCTTATGACAACCACACATCATTATCCACATTTCACAGAGCAGGTATTCAGGGCATATCTCAGTTTTAAAGTTGCATTTTAATTATTGTACTGTTTGGCACATTTATCTCACATTTATGTTCACTGATTACTCTTAATTACCTTAGTGATAATTCACAGTTTCTTTAGAAGTGAAAATCTAATTAAGTGCTGCTTTTTCACACTTGGCAATGCATTTTTTCTTCTTTTTTTACTGAAATGCAAAACAGAAATGTGGGAGATTTTGGCTCTAATAAAGAGGACTCATCTGCACAAATGGAAATCTTGCTATCCAGTATATACACACACAAGCATGTTGTCACATGCAAATAGACACAAACACATGCACTCTATTCTTTCTCACCTACTTAACACACACACGCACGCACGCATACACACACACACATCCACAACGACATAGTTGCACATTTTGTAACCATACCCAAAAACACATGTACAAAAATCAGTTTGATTATAAAAGATCGTCCAAATTAAAATGTATGGCATGGGATCTTTGCTGCCATATCGAAATGGCAAAAGGACAAACCCAATGGAGCTGGGATGAAACATGAAATGAAGTCTGAGAAGAGGTAAGCAGAGGTTCAAACCTCTTTAAAGGGGAAGAGAAGGTGTATGGGACGGGTGAGAGAGGGAAGTCACAGCAAAGGGACTACACAGTAGCTTAGCTCAGACAAGAGAGGGCCTTTGGGTAATAGCCCTGGGACTACACAGTAGTTTAGCTCAGGCGAGAGAAACAGGTTAGTCATTCACAGGCCTACACGGTTGTCTCGTTTTTCCAAGGCCCAGTCCTAATGTTACCTGTGGAGTCAGATGTAATTGCGTAATCCTCATGTTGACTATTGTTCCGGCTCAATGTCCCTCTCCGGCTGAGGGTGCCTTTCCTGCCGAGCGTGGCGTGGCTCACCCGTGGAGGGGTTATATCCAAGTGCAGCATGCTTTCGTCCTCTTTATCTGCCATTTTGGCGCAGCTGTACATCAGCGATCCCATGTCAGGATCCTCTGCCTGGCAAGGGCTGACAAATGGGTCAGCTTTAGGGCAGCATATGCTCGAGAACGGGTCTGCTTTGGCACAGCACATGTGTCTGTGGCAGGAGAGCTGACTGTCCAAGTGTGCGCTATGGCAGGAGAGGCTGTCGTGGAGACCGTGCGAGGCCAGACTCTCGAGGTGAGGACTGGGACTCGGGCAGCGCAGCTGGTTGTCAGGATGAGGGCTATGACATGACAGCTGGGTATCCAGGTGTGATGTGTGGCAGGTCAAAGGGTTGTCCAGGTGCACGCTGTGGGGGCTGTCCAGGTGGGAGCTGTGGACGCTTCCATCCATGCTGGTGGAGGTCATGTGGTAGGAGTAGTCCCTGAGGCAGGGCCGAGGTCGGTTGAAGGAGCGAGTCTTAGATCTGTCCTTTAAGCAGCTTTGAAGGGGAAGGGTTGGCCGGGGTAGTTCATCCGGGAGGGACTGGGGGCGAGTCGAGCCCCCGATTAGAGAAGAAGGACTGTGTAGGGTGGCACAGCAGGTGCTTGTGTGGTTCTGGGTAGAGGGGAGGCTACCCAACTTGCAGTGGGGTGAGAGGTGTGGGGAGAGCAGAGGTTTACCCAAACAGGATGAGTCAACCTGGCAGTGGATTTGGTTCTGCACGTGAGATGGCGTATGGCTGTGACTTTGTGTAGTTGAGACGGCATTCCCCGCTGCTTCCCCATTGACCTCCACCTTTGGTTTATTAGGACAACAAGCCCACCAGCGGTGCCACACATCGTCACGTTTTGCACAGTGCTGAATGAGCAAAAAAAGCCCCAATGTGACTGAAAAGGCTCCATACAGGCAGCTGAAGATCATGTCTAGAAAATGGCCCTGTGATACAGCGAGTGCTCCGAAAACCCAAGTGGATAGGAAGAGGAAGAGCGTGAAGGCGGTGGCCCTAAGCTGAGCTTTAAACGAGTGCTCGTTGGCCAGCATTGAGGCTGTGATGGCCGTGCACCCTGTGTGATCGCCGTGCTCACCTGGCTCTCCGCTGACCGCGTGACAGTGGCCGATTTCAGCCACAGCCAGACGCTGCTGCTCTTCGGTCATGGCCTTGAGCTCATATTTGCGCTCTGGATGCCGCTTTAGTTGTACATATGTGCACAGAAAGTAGATGCACATTACCAAGACCAAGAAGGCAGTGGGTCCGTAAAAGCCCCCCAGACTAGGCTCCCAGGCCATCCAACAGCTGCAGGACACACAGACAGAGACAGTGATTAAAGTGACAGTGTAGTCACCACTCCACATCTAATTACAGAGCTCATGGTAATTTATAGCATTAAGCAGGAGACATCTCCCGGAATCAGTGATTTGACTAAAAATGTTACAGATGACACAAGCAGTAAATGTGATACTTACTAAGGGGCGTCATCTCTGCTACCATAGTTGTCCAAGTTAACAGCAGCTGTAACACCGACTATGATGAGCGGGACCCCACCACTGACCAGATAAAACCTGGTGAAGACAGATTTATACTGTGTTTAAGAAACTTTACTTCTGTGATGTTTCTGCTCCTTTTTTAGGACGAATAAAAGGGTAATGTTTGTCAAAAAAATTATTTACGTCTTTTTTTTGTTAGTTTTGTTATTGAGATTTGATCATATTTGAATATGCTGACCAACTGCTCCCATTCTGTGGTTCTTTTACAAATAATATCTTTAAAGTATATTTTCAAACTACTATAGGTAAATACTATATTTTACAAATACTACAAATTTACTTTATCTTTGACAAAATGAATGCAGCACTGGTGAGCATAAAATAATAGTATATAAATATTAAATACAAAAAAATAACTTAATAATAATATAAAAGCAACAAATGACGAAAAAGAATACAATTATTAACAACAAGAATTGTTCTTTTATTATTATTTTCCTTTTTATTCTTGTAATTATATGATATTATACTTTCTAGAGTGATAGTATACTTTCCTGTCCCCCTCAACCGCACATCCCATCCACCCCCCAAATATTGTTTACTCTTATTTAAATAGTTATACTAAATAATATAAATGAATATAAGCAGGGCTTGACATTAACAGCCGCCAACCTGCCAATGGCTGATAGATTTCACCTGTGGCGGGTTAGAAAGCCAATCCCACTAGCCACTTTGGCTGGTAAAAAATAATATCTAAATTGCCAGTGCTGGCTCGTCACTAAAGATTAGAATGTTAGTTTATGACTGTTTGTCAATATGTGTGCAAATGTGATCTTAGAATCGAAAAGCAGCACGACTGATAAGTGTTCGTGCGAGCTAAAGAAAGCAGGAAAATACAGAATGAGAGAACGATCAGGCGCACAGTGATCCTCGCTCACTAACGACAGTGTTGCGCGCACAGCTGATGTAATACGTGCGAGTGTTTAAAAGCTCCCGTGTCCCATTTCCTTGCGTGAAGCAACCGTGCCTGGAAATGCAACTGGTGTGTTCGTTTCTTTTTGAAATAGACTGGAAAAAAGCAGTGCTCATGCATGTAGTCCTGCTACTTTCAAGAGCTCGAGATTTTTTGTTGCTGCTTTCACTTTAGCCATTCTTTAAAGAGATTTATTAATAAGCCAGAAAGTTAACAGTGTGCACGTGATCATCCTTTCATTATCGCACACGGTTTGTTTTTCCCCGGCTTTCTTTTGTTTATAGTTATTTTTGTTAATATGATTTAGTAATCATCCTGTACAATAACGAGATTAATAATAATACGAGATTAACTCAACATTTATCTAGTGAACTGATGATCAGGGATTTTTAGCCAGTACAGACTACTGTGTATAGTTTTATGGTGCTTTCACATCTGTAGTTCGCTTCATTTGGTCCGACCAAGGGCAATAATTGATACATTGTAGCATTTTCTGCCGTCTTTGGGTTGTTTTCACACCACACTGCTGGCTTTGGTCCAAACTAGATGAAAAGAACTGAAATCCAGTCATTTGACAAAATGCACATCTCTCATTGGTCAGATGTTGTTGAACATAGTTGCTAAACTGCTTATCGATTGGTTCGAATTCACATGCGGGAAAATGCTAATGGAACTCCCGCAAGTAAACAAACCAGCAGACACAAAATGGCACTTTTTTACCATGGAGCTACGACTGCGCTGACTGATTGCATCCCTACTCATAGTATACATCACTTTAGACAAACTATACATTTCGAGAATGAAGCGCGGCTGCAACTAGAAAACAATGTTTTAATGTATCGCACGTCACTTCAGGAGGAGGCGTAAATAAGTTTTGCTAATCTGCGACATGGTCATCTTGCGGAAATATTAACAACTATTTATCAGGTAATGTTTTTCCCTTTCCTTCTCTCTGTTGGTAAAGCACTGTCAACAAATATTTTTCCACCACATTCCATAATGCACAGCACATCGGCCTACGGCAGCTGGATTAGTCCAAAAGGCGCAGTACTATTTGCGGTTGGGTCTGTTTTAATTTGGATCATATTCTCACCACAAACGAACCGCTCCAAGGTTTGTTTGAAACCGTAGCAAGACCACCTCTTCAAGGAGGTCTCGGTACGCTTTTTTGGTCCACTTTTGGTGTGCACTCGAGTGCGATTGCTACATCCACACCTGCTCAAATGAACCGCACCACGAGGGGAAACAAACTCTAGTGCTATTCAACCGAACTAAATAAGGCAGGTGTGAAAGCACCCTTAGACACATGACAATCATTTTTTAAATGTCAATTGTTTTTTTAAGAACATTTTTGTTGAATAAAAATGTCAATTTAGCTTGTTTTGACCATTATTTAAAATTTGTGGCAAGGAATTATTAGTTTGTTGTGGCCAGAGAATTTTTTTTGAAATCCTTAGTGCTGAGCTGTAAAAAGTCATGTGAAATAAAACTAATTGCAATGCGACACTATATAACCACAACCCATTTACTCATGCTCATTGAGCAAGGTCACAACACACAAAGAAATTAAATGAACGAGGCGGCATGTCGACATAGCACTAAATTTAAGTCATTTTAGCATGCCAAAGTCAAATTTATGCATATAAAGTATATTTTCCCAACAAACAATTGTGGCTAGTAACAGTGGAAAACTACTAGCCACAGTGGCTGGTGGTCAAAAAAGTTATTATCAAGCCCTGAATACAAGTATTATTATTATTATTATTATTATTATTAAAGTATTATTATACAATTATTATTCTAAAAAATAAATAACAGAAATTAATCCAAGGTAAAGACTGGAGTGATATTCTAAGATCTTCTAAGCAATTTTTTGCATGAATATTAATTTCATATGACAATTCGGAGAACACAACAAAATATGTATAGAGTTATCTTTTGTCTGAGATCTGTAATGGCAAACTATTTTCTACCTGTTTACAAAGAACACATTTTAATGTGAAGACTGAAAATAAATAAAGTCAGACAAAGTTTGTCTTTCAATTGCTTTAATTATCCGTAAAATGATCAGTTTACACACTGTGAGCAAAAGGATCCCAAGGATAAGCTCCCAGGAGCTTTTAAAGACAACGGTACAACGTTTCAGATAAGATTTTCTCTACAGCCCTTAACTCTCAAACAACTAGTAGATAATACATGGCTGTAATAGCCCAATGATTATAATGCATTTGATCTTTTCATTCACAAAACCATAATCAATTAATAATATTAATATATATTTGTCAATCATCAATATATGATCATCATTATAAGTAAATTCCATCACAGACCTGACTCTGATCGTCGGGAATAATTGTTATTAAGTTTCACCTCCCTGACTTATAATATCTACTTTCTACTTCATCCAAAAACATCTTACAGGAGCCATTTTTAGTCAAAATAAGATCATAATCATATTACTTAATCATTAGTTTTGTCGACTTACAAAACCTACTGCGTGCAATAAAGGCTGTTATGCCAGTTTTACAATGTATGACTGCCACATATTTTTTTGCTGTGCAGGTTTAACAACTAGGAGCAGGAGCAGCACGTCAGCATTAAGCAGGAGGATTACGTGAGGTGCACAGGTATATTTTCTAGTTTGTTTTCTATTAGAATACATTGGGTTTACAAAGCGTTTATTCGGTTGTACACAAACAATAACGTCTTTATTCTGGGATTACCACTCTTAATTAATAAACTTACATATGAAGTAAACTGTTACTCAAAGCATTTACTGGGGCACTGGCGATATTTACTGGAACACATGCCTTAGTAAATGGGGTCTAGCGATGCCCCTGCATAAGAGAATGTCTCCATTTTGAGGTTTTTATCATCAGAGGAGCAGTAATGTTCCATAGCCACTGCTTGTTGTGTTCTATTATCACTTGTTGGATTTGTGCTGGTCAGACTTGCAACATTTTTCCTCCTTCTGCTCTTCTCTGTCTTTTCTCAGTCAACATTCTGGCTGATAGAAGACTGTTTTGAGTACTTGACAGACAAGTCTTGCTGTTAACAGGTTTTGGGTATCAGTCATCTCTGCAAGCTGACTGTTTAAATAACAGAAAAAAAAACCTGACAAGATCTAGCATCTGATCTAGATAGCTAGATCTAGATCTGATTTATATGGGATGGACACCAACAATAGTCGATCTTCAATAAATTCACTGATGCAGTCTACCTGAAAATGGTGGCTTTCGGGCGTGGTTGAGTGGGAGGGTCCCTGTCCTGAGGAATGGGCGGAGCCTTGGACACCTCCTTGCAGACGTTCCTGGCAGTGAAAAGCAGCCACAGCATGCTGGAGAGGGAGGAGTAGTGCAAGATAATGCCAACCTGTCAACAAACAAGATGAAACATAAAACATTGAAAGCTCCCTCAGCAGCCACAGAAAACTAAGCATACTTGCTTACTGCCTGCTGCCCAGTATACAGTACATAAGGCATATTACATTTTTAAGAATAGTGTGTAAAGCTGCGGTCACACTAGAGCAGGGGTT
Organism: Danio aesculapii; assembly: GCF_903798145.1. NCBI lineage: Eukaryota > Metazoa > Chordata > Actinopteri > Cypriniformes > Danionidae > Danio > Danio aesculapii. Next base: position 30,801,906 of record NC_079446.1, on the reverse strand, counting down.
GGAACCTTTTTTCAGGAAAGAGCCATTTCTGATTTTTTTGGCAAATGCCTTTTTTAAAGCGCCATTGGGGATATATATGAAACATCACATGTTGAGCAAGTCTTAAGAATGGACAATTTATTGAATTTCTGGTCAGACTTTATTTTAATGGTTCGTTTGTTGAATTTAAGTCTACATGCCAACTTATTCTCAGTAGATTATATGTAGAATGTTAGGTTGGGGTTGGGGTTAGTGTAAGTTGACATGCACTTGCAAAGTTTCTTATAATCAGTTAAATGTCTGTTGAAGGAGCAGTATCAGCAGATATTAAGCAGACACTCTCTTATTACTCAAATGAACCATCAAAATAAAGTTTCCGAATTTCTTTCTTTTCATCATCACCACTCATAAATGTTTGAATTTACTTGCGCAAGGTTACCATAGAAATGTAAGTTGGATGACCTTTATTGGTGTCACTATTCAAGTTAATACACAGCGCCGCACACGTACATTGGTTGAAAGGTCCTTTTATTCTTATTCTTATTCATTTTGCTGTAAAAAGATATACAAAAGGTATAATTTTACAAAAAGGTAATTTTAATTGCATTTTCAATAGGAAATTATTTTATTTATTATTTTTTATTATTATTTTTTTTACACTATGAACAGCAGCTATGCTAATTATTTTCTTTATTCTTCATTTCCACCTGGGGATACTCTTCCCGAGGCCCTCAGACTATGCAGAGTCACTGATTCGATCCAAGACCAACGACGAGATGATCCCAAGGTTTCCATATCCTGGACCTGGCCGAATCCTGAGCAGCTACTGTGGTGGTCATGGAGGAGTGGAGAACATGAGACTGATTCCTGTGACGCTCCAGAGACAGACGAGTCTTCGCTGAGGCCAGCTTCCAGCCTCCGCCACTGAGACTGCAGCAAGACGTTTGGCCAGCGGAGAAATTAAAATGGTCGCCTGGTTTCTCTCAAGGTTTTTTTTTTCTTCACTTTCGCCATTTAGTGAAGTTTTTTTCCCTCTCAGCTGTCGCCACTAGCTTGCATGGTTCAGGATCTATAGAGCTGCGCATCGTTGGATTTGCTCTTCAGTATTTGGACTCTCAGTAGTGATTATTAAACCACACTGAACTGAGCTCAACTGAACTGAACTTAAACACTTCAAACTGAACTACACTGTTCCTATTTACTATGACCCTTTATGTGAAGCTGCTTTGACACAATCTACATTGTATAAGCGCTATACAAATAAAGGTGAATTGAATTGAATATTGAAGGGAGACAGCTGGAGAGCCACATATTTTTGGTTAAAGAAGCCCAGGCCATAAGCTCCCTACACCTGCACTAGAGTTTGAGCATGTGAAATTTGGTTGTGTGTCGCTGTGAAAAGTGGCGTGAATAACCTTCAGCTTAGTCCCTTATTTATCAGGGGTTACCAGAGCAGAATGAACCGCCAACTATTTTCTCATACGTTTTACGCAGTGGACGGCCTTCCAGTCACAACTCAGAAATGGAAAAACAAGATGATTAGACATTAAAAAAGCTAAAGCAATTGCTCCATATTTTAAATTTCTGTACTGAGATGTCATGTTTTGATCATCTCACACAATCACATGATGCAATTTTGCAGGTCAGAGTTCACCAAGCTTGAACTTTGCAATGCGACGAGCTTGCATTTCCGGTCTGCCACATTTGTATGAATGGAAGTCTATGGGGCGAAAAGTGCAGTATACACTATGCAAACTTTTTTTTACTACAATGTTGTCACATGACATGTCTGCACGGCAAGTCTTCACAACTTAAAATAAAAAGTTGAATTACAGGTGTAACAAATAAGCATGGATAAAGTCTAACAAACCAGCAATGATCCCTACAAACGTCTCCAAAACTACACTTTTTTGATGAGCATCTATTAAAAAACACTGTACTTTAATTTTGACCACTAAATTATTCGAGAGTGCACATACATAATGCTTTGCTTCTAATGTATTCATCTATCGCTTTTACCTTGAATGTATCAAAACTTGAACATACTTTCGTTTTAAGATATCACTTAGATTCAAGTGAAAGAAAGAGCTATACAAATTATGAATTGGATAACAGCTACACTTGGAAAACAGCTACATATGTTTTTTGTTTAGAAGAAATAACTTGTTTAGCCTAATTATTATATGTTCTCCGCCTCCAGCCCACTCAAGCCACATATCCACAATTACTTTCAAGATGAAATATCACTCAGAGAAATCTAATGCATACATCAGACTTTAGCAACAGTAGTAGGTAATCCAGGAATTTCACACATATAGAAAATGTGCATACTATTTATAGTGCACATATTACATGCTGCCAATATATATGTAGTTATTAGCAAAAGAGAGCAGCGAAATTGTAGTCGTATCGTAATATATATCGCAGAATAAAAAAATATGGCAATGTTAGATTTTTCCAATATCGTGCAGCACTAACAGTTTATTTCGAACACTGTGTGTGTGTGTGTGTGTGTGTGTGTGTGTGTGTGTGTGTGTGTGTGTGTGTGTATGGATGCACTGAAGGGGAGATTGAGGTAGTCCTCCTCAGACAGCGAGGTCATGCTCTTGTCCTCTTTGCTCCAATGCACTTACTGCATCCATCCAACCAACCCACACATCTATTATATATATATGATATATGTGACATTTATATGGGGCACTGGATGTGAATTATTACATGCTGAGAATCTCTGTCATGTTTTTTTCAATAAAAAGGTGTATGTAGACCTGAAATGACAAAGATCAAATTTATGAATTGTATTTTTTATTTCAATCATATAATGAAAATAGAAGATTCTTTGAGCAGTTTATATGAATGATCTAGCCTTAAATACATCAAGAGACCAATATCAATAAACGCTCAATATCAATAAACTTTACCCAAACTTTTAGACAGTTGTGTTTTATTTTAAAGCAGGTTTAAGGGTCTCAAATCATCTCAATCTACCATTACAGCAAACACTAAGACCCATCAAAAAACTTTGACCTGAAAGTGTTAGTTCGCCCATACTGACACTGAAAAAACTGTTATAAAGTTATCTAATAAAGTCTGTAATAAAGGCATCATATTTGTTTTATATGTGCACAAAAGTATTTTCGCTGCATGATAATTTTCTGATTGAACCACTGAAAGTATGTTGTCTGGAGTCTGGAATCTTGCTGTATTTGGAAGATGAAGGAGCTTTCAGATTCACCTTAAATATCTTAATTTGCCTTCTGAACATAAACGAAGGTCTAAGGGATTTGGAACAGCATAAGGGTGATATGAGAGGGTGAACTAACCATTTAAAAACGCTTTAACTGAGTAGAAGTACACACGGTTATTACAGGTAAAGCTAAAACTGTAAGATTTTAAAATGTTGTTGAAAGTCCTTCTCTAAACAAGGCTGCATTTAATAAAAACTACACAGAACAGTAATATTATGAACTGTGAATTCAATTTAAAACACCATTTTTTCTGTTTAGTGTAATTCTTTCCTGTGATGGCAATGCTGAACTTTCAGCAGATATTTTTTCTAATATGCTTATTTCGTATATTTTTTATTGTTATGAATGTTGAAAACATTTATAATGTTTAATATTTTTGTAGAAAGTTATTATTCAGCTTTTATTTTTAATTTAAAAATACTTAAAAGAACCGATTTTATTCTTTTCTATTGTTGTAAAAATGCTCAACACTTAATAAAAGTATTAATCACAACCATAACAATTTTGAATGGACGTGTCCTTGTATTTAAATGAACTACAAATACACAAAAACTCTACATTGAAATTAAATACACTAGTACAAAGTGTGCAATGTGATGATAAAAATTACAGCAAAATGTTTTGATTGGGGTGTGCCAATTTTGTACATCTGTAAAGGTGTAACAACTGTTTATCACATGGCAGCCAATGAGTGCCTGCTATTCACGCGACACAACAGTCCTTTGCTCTCTGCCTTTTTTCCTCTGCCCACAACTTTCATTTAAAAAGTCAACATACTGCTCAATATAATGGCATCATTTGGTCACACATTCACGTCTCTATCAGATTGTTTGTCCATGATTTGCTACAGTACACAGTTAGGAAAGGAATGCATGGCAATGGTGAAATGCCACATCATCCCATTCAACTGGCTGATGTCATGATGTTGATCAACTGCTCTCTGTATTCACATGGCATAAGCCTTCCTTTTACACCATGCACCAATGAAACACTTGCTTTTCAAACTAAATAACTCATTCACAGATTCCAACAAATAATATCCCTTAAGAACTAAATTGAGAATTTGAATTTGTGTTAGATTTGGCAGGCCTGGTCCATTCATTCATTTTCCTTCTGCTTAGTCCCTTATTTAACAGGGGTCACCACACCTACTACTCCAGCATTTATTTTACGAGCAGATGCCCTTCCACCAGCAACCCACTACTGTGAAACACCCATACACTCTCAAATTCACACACGCAATCATACACAATAGCCAATTTAGTTCATCAAATTCACCTATACTGCATGTCTCTGGGCTGTGGGGGAAACCCAGAGGAATCCCATGCCAACACGGGCAGAGCATGCAAACTCCACACAGAAATGCCAACTGGCTCAGCCAGGACTTGAACCAGCAACCTTCTTGCCATGAGGTGACAGTGCTAACTATTGAGCCACTGTACCACCCAGGCCTGGTTCAATTAAAACCAATTCTGGTGCAATTTTCTGTTAGTTCATTTCAAGAGTAAGAGTAAACACAAGTTCTGTATTAGTTTTTCCTACTATAGCTGTTAATGGTTACAGGTTTGCAACATTTTCAAAATATTACCTTTTGTGTTCAACAGAAAAAAAGATACTCACTTGAGGGAAAGTTTCACGTTTGAGTTATACAATCCTTTAAGCAATTCATTTTGTGTAAAGTCCAGCACCAAACAAACCAAGAGACCTGGGGTCATATGTATAAAACTTCTATTAAAAAATGCTCTTAAGAGTAGTCTTAAACTTTGACTTAAGTGTCAAAAAATTCTTAGTAAGAAATAGGATTTTTTTTTTCCAAGTAGGAGACTTTTATAAAGTATCTAAAAGCCACTTTCAATAAAGTTTGTGACTGATTCTTAAGTTCTGACTTAAGTGTTGTAAATTAAGGACTACAATGATTGAAACACAAAATGACCGCCCTTGACCTCTGAATCAGCCTATCAGGAGCCTGCAAGGATGACGTCACAGCAGCATGACACCATTCACTGATTAATTAATAAAATTATTCAATAATTTAAAATATCATTAAGAAGTAATTTTGTATTATGTGAAAAAAATACAAATAAGTACATGCATTTTACACAATCTTGCACAAATTGATTGATTGCATGAACAAATGTGATGCTACTTAAGTCATTAAGCTGATAAAACACATAACTGTAAATTACACCCTTAGCTGTTTATAAAAGAAAGACAAAAGTTTAAAACCCTTTAAAAATGGATTCAAAAAGAAAACCAAACTGGTCCAAGGAGGAAAGTGTTTGTGTTAGATGACATTCACGGGGAACATAATTTTGTTCAAATAACCCAGTGAGGCCACTTTCTGAAAGAACCCGAGCATCATGTGTTGACCCTGGCCATTTTGGCACAAGATCCAGTATCTTGTAATTGGCATCAAACACAACTTGAACATTGATGCTGTGAAATCCTTTTCTATTGACATACTGTATGCCTCCTTATTTACAGTCAGAGCGATGATGCGAACATGAGTGCCATCAATGGCTCCAACAACTCCAGGGAAACCCGCAATCCTCATAAAAGCCGCTTGCTTTTGCTGTATAGTTTGGAGGTCACTTGGAAAGTCAATTAACTGCCTTATTATGTTTGGTGTTGTTAGTGCTGCTATTGTGATGTTTATGACTGCTGACTGTGGATTGTGATGGGCCTAAGTCATCACTGGTGTACTGCTGCATCTTTCCAGTCGTGAAAAAACGCAGAGTCATTATTACCTTCATTTCTGCAGTTATGGCATTGTTTCATAGAGTGGGAAAAGTTATTGCATTTCTGGATAGATTAGTTGCAAAAAGAATACTTTCATGATCAAACGTTTTAGCAACTCCCTGTTATCATATAATGGCAACACATTCTTTTGTTCTTGAAAGGTGCGTGGTCTCCTCCTCTCTGCTGCCATCTTGCTACTCCTAACTGGGTTAAGATACATCCCAAACACTCCTAAATAATTTAGGAGCTGAGACCAAGTCTTAACACTTAAGAACCTTTAGAAATAACTCTTAGGGCCCTATCATACACCCGGCGCAATGTGGCGCAAGGCGCGACGTAATTGTAATTTGCTAGTTTCAGCTTGGCGCAAGAGTCGTTTTGACGTTTTACTCCGCACAGTTTAAATAGCAAATGCATTTGCGCTTATATGTGCGCCCATAGGCGTTCTGATCTAAAAAGGAAGGCGTGTTGAGGCGCATTGCTGACGCGTTGCTATTTTGAGGAACTTAAATAGTCTGTTCAATAGATTAGATCAAAGCTGGTCTAAAGTCCAGTTAGTTGTGCGCCTCGCTTACACATTGCTTAATACACACAGGATGTACAGCAATACGCAAATGTATTTTTAAATTATTAAAATATTACAAAAATTATTATTTTCTAGCCTACATAAATATAAAAACCACTGCCTTCATGCTTTCTTCATCTTGGGGGGCTTTTTCAGTTTATTCATAACAATTTGCTTTTGTAATGTTATCATTATTAGCAGTATTATTTATTATATGCATATTTATATTTGTTTTATTTAAAACAAGCTTAGATTTGCCCACCAGTCAGGTTTTAGACCATATGGGGCATAGCATGTGTATTTGGATACAACTCCGTTTTTTGACCACACTTCGTTATTATTGTTCATTTATTCGTTTGCTGGAAATTAGAACTGAATTTAGAAATAGTTTTGAAACAAACTTTGCGCTTAACAAACAAATTAATTATGTACAGGCTAATAGATGTCTGTGCATACAACACGTTTCACTATCCACGAGAGTGAAAGTAAATAATGAGGAGGCTCATCTCGAATTCTAGCCTGTAGATGCTCTGTTTAACTGTTTTCTCATTAGTGAAGCGTTCAGTTTTTACACTTACAAAGCTTGCCATGTAAATAGCAAATGCACCATAGCGCGACGCAACTGACTCTTAAAGGGAATGGGAGATGAGACTCTGATTGGTTTATTGTCAAAACACACCTATAACTCATTAAGAGAATAAGCTCAACCCTGTTAGACCGTGCGTCGTGGTGCAAAGCGGATTGTTTCATCCTTAAAATTGCAAAAGTGGATTCTGACATGCCCTTAATGCATTTGCGCCCTGTGCTTTGCACTTTTCCGCATGGATCATCAAAATAGAGCCCTTAATGTTAAGTCTAGAAATAAAAGTAAAATGAAGTCATATTAAGAGTTTTGACACACTTAAGAGTAAAATTCTACACTGAGCAGCTTTATACATACGGCCCCTGAGCTACAACTGTGAACCCTAAAATTCTGATAATAAAAACTAATTTTCTGACCTTCCTGTAAACAGGACACATCGTCATTTGAATTTGTGGAATAAAAAAAATAATAGAAACATGTATAAAAACAAAAACAAACAAGATTAGCCAGTGTGTTCATGTATTAAATATATATACATTTTGTGAGATGTGCTACATCTCAAAAACATTATGCATCCAGCAATAAATCTGGTGCTTTTCAACCTAAAGCAGTCAATCAACTGCTTTTATCAAGTCAAATACGTTTAATAAGCATGCAGCTATAAACCTAATCAAATGAATCTAACTCACGGGTCCTGGCTGCAAATGCTCTGTGATGAAGTAAGTGCTACACTTTGAAAGGCAATGGCAATCCTGGAGCCCCAGTGCATTAGACTCTCAACACTGAACACTCCTGCCAAACAAAGCCCTCTGTGCCTTAGTTAATGGTGACCATGCCAATTCGGGAGTCAAAGAGGCCATATGTTAGTGACTCTGAGCTGAGAGCCACAGACACAGGGCATGAATAATGTGGTTCACTCAGGCCAAAGAAGAATTGGGAGACTTACCACTTGACAGATCACAGGGTACTTGATCTGGTTGATGCCTCCTGCAAACACCCCAAACGTCATGGCAGTGTGGAAGAGGAAGTTGAGGAGCATGTGCCATCCTTTCCTGCTGATTCGGATTATGCTGTAGAAGCAAACACACACACACTTCTATCAGTCGAAGAGACAGCGGCTCTATGAGTAATACAGAAGGGAACAAGTATCTGCCTTTGAAGCGCAACGCTATGACTAAAAAAATCTTTCTGACCCCGTCTGCAAAGTGTCTCGAACTGGAGCGGCTCACTAAATTTGGCACTGTCCCTCTAAGGTTAGAAGTGTCCCGCTCTCCACGGAGCAAGCATTACTCACTGAAAATATCTGTGACAGTCAGGGGTGATGATACTATAAATATTGGCCGTCTGACTCAGGATCGCAGCATTATCGTGGCGGCAGTCTGTCCCAAAAAACATTCCCTACTGTGACCTTCCAGTGTTAGTGCTGGTGCTGCACATGGCTATGTTTTGAGCCGGGGAAAGCTTTCAACTAGCTTTGATTTATGCAGTAGGTAAAATTGCACCATGTAAAATATAACATCAATTTTAAAGATCATTGTTGAAGTTCGGCTGAAGAAATACACAGGATCAAAGCAATATATACATTTGTTCTGACTATTTTGACCATTTCGTTGATTATTCAAGTCTTTAAAACTTGCTTCAGCTGCAATTATTGTGGGAAAAAAATAGCAAAAATATTTGTGGTCACAGTTCATGAAGAATCATGAAGAAAATGTAAACAGCACAACTGTTTCAAGATTGATAATCATAAGAAATGTTTCACAAGAAACATTTGAACGGTAGAAACAGTTCTTTAAAAATTCACTAAACTTGCCATTAGTGAACTAAAGAGCTTTTATGGCTTGTTTACATGAGATAAAATAAACCAAAAAAAACACAATAAGCTAAAGATACAGTGAACTAAAGAATTCCTTTGAGCGTACAGATGACAAAACTCAAACTGACCAATGTTTACACAAATATGTGAAAATAACACAAAAACAATTATGCACTCTGCACAATATATCATTTTAGCATCGATATCGCAATGTGTGAACATGCAATATTTACATCGCAGGATCTGTAATGTGAAGTCAGGATTACAGTTGACCAGGTCACAATTGTGGAGTCATTTTAGTTTAACCATAAAAATATGAAAGTTTATTGTTAGTCGTTAGCGTGTTTTAACCCTTTAACTGCCCCGACAAGAAAAAATCCTAATGTCGCTAGTTAACACACTCAATGCATTTTTATCAACACATCCCATAATTTCTAAAATATCAACCTCTACCAAATGGTTGACATGTCCGTTTATGGTAAAAGTACCGGAATTAATACATCTACTATGAAAAATCTAAAAAATATGAAGTGTATGACCAACTTATCAAAAACATATTCAAAATAAAAAAATTGAATACTAATCATCTATATTTTTTGTATGCCATAAAATATGTCAGATTCTCATTTAACATGTTTTAATGTTGTTGTTGTTCTTAAACCAAAATCAAGTGTAGTGGTGCAACAGGATTATGTTTGTTCGATTTTGGTGTGTAAACCAACAATGCTGTGTAGTGTAAACCATTATTTAAAACAGTCAATCTTTAAATGAATTTAACAGTCATTATTTAAAACAGTAAAAACATGGTTAACCATTTAAAAAGGCAGGCAGTTAAAAGGTTAAGGCCTGTGACTGTGTTTTAAGCATTTGGGCACAAGGAATTATTGCATTTTCTAGCTTTAACAAAAATGCATTTTTTCAATAATGTACATAATGAAGACTAAACAACTTTATTGTTTGTTTGATCATTTTATTTCTGTATTTCAGTACCTGAAAACTGCTAGATTTCTTCATTTCTACTATTGCTCTACTGTATTTATCTATGCTGGTAATTTGTCTATTATATTTTCTGCAGATGCAATCCTCTTTAAAAATGCTAAATAAGATGACATGTAAGCAGAAAAAAATTATATTAATATTTCACAATATTATTATTTTACTCCAATAAATGCAGTCTTGGTGAGCGTAAGAGACTTTCTAAAAACATAAATCTTACTAACCACAAATCTTTGAGCCGTAGTGTATGTGAGGTAATTTTAGAATTTCAATATCAGTCATACACAATCTCTAACCTCTAATATCTACAAATTTATATTGTATTTGTGCTGTATACAGTATTATCCATCTGGGATACTACACCAAATTTCAAACATTCTTTGTCAGTAAAATTAAAAACATGTTAATTAAAATTTCAAATGTTGTTCTATGAAATGTTTCATTCATTTGAATCATGGGAAAAAAGTGGTTATAAAAATAAAAAATTCTGATTTTTTTTCACCAGCTGCAAATCAGAATAAAAAAACGATGACATTTTTAATTCATTTTGGCCATCAAGGAATAAACACCATGTAGGATACATTTACACAACATAAATGTACTAACAATTCAACAACAACAGACACACACACACACACACACACACACACACACACACACACACACACACACAAACTTTTAAATGGATCCCTGCCACGAAAATGTAGAGTCAATAAATCTCAGAAATCAACTAAAACCATTGCATTATGACAGTAATTTGTAAAGAAAACTGTCTGACATAAACATTCAATACAAACAAAAAAACATGCTTAACTACAGTATAGACTAAACCTATTATGTGTATGCATGTGCAGTCACTGTAGTATACATTTAAAGTTTCGTTTTCAAAACTGTGCCCTTTGAAACCAGTTTTGAAATGTTTGCATTTTGTGGTCAAAGTGATTTGTCATATAAATTAAAGGAATAGTTCACCTAAAAATGAAAATGACCCCATTAAATAATTAAATACACTTTCAAGCATTCTCTTTGTATATGATTTTCTGTCAAACCAACACAGTAAAGGTAGTTTTAAATTTGATCCTGGCTCTCCCATGCTTTTATTTTGAAGATTCCAAAAGCACATGAATCCCTGACCCATATTCCACCAGGGGTTTAACAAACATCTTATGAAGTTGATCGATGTGCTTTTGTAACAGAAATATTTCCAATTTCAATCACTGGCTTTCAGTAATGGCTGAATGCACATTATGCAAATGATATATGATTTATGGCGCATGCTGAAAGACACCAATGTGGCATTGTAAGCATAATATACTGCATAGCATTACACAGTAATGCAAAGCCGTCTGGTTTTCAAGTTCACCATTGTCTTCTGTGGTAAACAGTGTAGTAATTGGTTGTTACAAGACAAATCTATTCACGGAGCTTCCTCTACGAATGCATCTTATGTCATGACTCATACATCGCTAAACGTGCATTTACGTGCCTCCGCCAGAAGTCAGTCTTTGTGACGTCTGTGGGCTTGCCCTTACTGTCAGCAACATACATGACATCATTCCAAATTCCACATTTCAACTTGCCGCATCAACTAAAGCGTCTACAAACTGTGGGCTGCCATTAAGAGCACCTGTATATGCAGCCATACTTCGTTTTGTCACTATGAAAGGCAGAGAGTAGTGATGGGTTGTTCTTGGACGATTAATTAATTTTGAACGAATCTTTTGTATGACTCGAGAACGATGAGTCCTCTCAGGGAGTGATTCATTCATTCGTGCAGAAGATAGTTCCTTTTTCAAGTCCTCTATTGGGTTTGAATCGCATGAAAGACAAAACCAATCATATGCATTTAGAGCAGGAAAATAATTTGATTCGTTCATCTCTCGAATCCTTGGTTTGAGTCGTTCGTTCATCACATGAAAGACAGAAGCCAATCATATGCATTTAGAGCAGGATTATGACTTGATTCGTTCATCTCTCGAGTCCTCAGTTTGAGTGGTTTGTTCATCACGTGCAAGACAGAAGCCAATCACATTTAGAGCCGGAAGAAGATTTAATCCAATAGTTTCTCGAGTTCTCGTCTCTTTACATGCTGTCATGTGATAAACAAATGACTCAAAAACCAGAAGACTCGAAAGGTACACTAATCATGGATCCTTTTGGCTCAGACTGTGTGCATTGGTTAAGCTTATATAGGACTTTCAGTGTGATGTGAATGAACTACTCAAATTTGAAGACCTGTCAGAAGAGGTGAGCTGACATAATCATAGACAAAAGACCAAGTAAACATTAAATGATTATTTTCTCTTTCTTATAGCACACTAGTTATTACTTGTTTGTAGTGTGATCAACATTTGGTGTAGTTGTAGATGAGTTTGGAAGGAACTCAAACTATTTTAATACTATTTTGACCGAGACTCAAAGGTCCGAGTCAGTAAAATGATCCTATCTTCCCATCACTAGCAAAGATTATGTTGTGCACACAATAGCCGAATTTCCACTGTTGCGCCTAAAGTGAGCGAGCCAGGGCCAGTCGCATTTCCACAGTCACTTCCGGGGCCTGATCTGGCCAAAGCGGTGCTTTCTCGTGGCCGGCAGTCTGTCTTTTTCAGCCCGCCAAATACCTTGAGCCAAAGCGAGCCAGCTGGGGATTCGGGGCGGAGTAAAAGCAGAGGCGGAGTTTGCAAGATGATGTGTTGCAGTCATTACACTAGTTTTCTCATCTCGCATGAATACATGTGCCAAAAAATAAATAAATAAGTTAAGAAAAACAGCTACTGGTCAGTTTAAGATATTCCATAAAACACCTTATAGGCTAGGGGTCTTTTTCTTAAGATCGCCCTTATGTTTCCCTTTTAAATTTAAGGCTGTTGCATAAAATAATAATTAAAGTACTTTTAATTTAATAAGGGTCCTCCTTGGAGTTTCAATAACGCATACTAATCTTTACACCACATTGAAGACACAGCAACCAGTAACGTTCAGTTGTTGGGAGTTTTTGTCAAGTTTAAAAGGTATGTGTGTGTGAGAGACCGGGCAAAAGAACGCTCGCTTGACAGCTCTGTCGTTACCGCTGAAGGATTCGGATTTCTGCTTTCCAGTTCATCTCATAATAGACCAACGTTTATCCTTTTCATCATCCTGTTTCTTATAATTTTTTTATCAAATATGATTATTTGAATGAGTATTTAACTGTGAATTGATTTTAATAAATGAATAAGTTAACACATTGCTTAATAACAATGTTCAGTGCATTTGCCTGTCTCTTTTTAACTATTTTCAGGAGCCACCAAACTAAGTCAGAGGTCACGGAGACCTTGAGTGGAACTGAGGGCTGAGGACTAGAAGCAACTGTTTCTATTGTTATTTCTATGAGTTAATACTATCTAAAATGTCTGTAAGTGTATGTAAGGGATTTTGCTGTTTTTACGGTTAATTCTTTTAAAGGGATTCTACTTTTTTATTCAAGATAGACTTTGTATAGTAAAGATATTATAACTGCTTGAATGTAGATTATACCGGTTTTTAACCAGTTTTAATAAAGACGGCTGAGAGTACACTCAACCTTGGATAAGAAACAGACTGTACTTTAAGTGTGTGTGTTCTATTTGATTGTGGATCCGTTTCACAGGTCTGGAATCAGCTCTAAACAGTCTAGTGGATGTCTGACGTTTATGCTTGAGATATTGTTCAGAATTGTATGCACCAACCCCACGTGGAAATTTTCCTAGTCTAACTGTGTTTTAACCAATCAGGTTAGAACACCTATATGTATGACGCAGTTAATGACCTTATGTGAGAGTATAATTGTTATTGATTGGTGATTGTAAGCAGAGCGGCCTAGGAACTCATTGCGAGTGTTGAAGCTGGCTTCTGCTGATGAAACTGCAAACTATCTTCAGTAAACTTTATTTATTTATTTGAATCTCTGACTCCGGCTCTTCTTCATCTGACAGACTGCTCAGTCTTTGGGTTAAATTGTATACCATCCCTACACCGCGAGCGGCTTTTCTTTCTTTCTTTATTTTGTAGATAATACAATATATGATTACAACATAAAGACATAAAACTTTACAAAATACGTGTCCATTTTTGTAGTGTCATAGATATATAGGCATATAATGTAATGTTGTACAGTAACGTGTAACTTGCTTGTTTCGGCTGTCTCCATTTTAATCGTTTCGTGATGATGAATAATGGTGTGCTGAACTGGGCGGGTTGTCTGACGTCTGATTTGTGGGGTGTTCTAGGGGCAGGGTTTGCATGCCGCGCTGTGAGATATTGGCCTGACAGTGGAAACGCGACATGATTTCGGCATCACTGCTCAACCTCCCATGCGATTGGCCCGGCCCGGCCCGATAAAAGCCCTGGCTTGCACTGACCCAACAGTGGAAATGCAGCTACTGTGCAGTACAAGCAGTGTGCTACCCCCCACACTGCCTTCTATTGTCCAGCACACCAAACTACAGCTGTCAAAAGTACCGGTACTACTAAAACGAGAAACCGTATCCTTTTTTGAGTGCCAGGGTATTGCAATATCATTTTAGCCCTGGTATATTGCGCAATACTAAACTCTAATCAGCTAATCACTGACCGCATCACTTTTTCCTCAGATCTATGCTGTATTTAATAATTAATGTCACTAGTGCAGCTTAATGACTAGAAAATGTACCTGTGGTGCACAATGTATGTCATGATAGAAATCAGCAGGCAGAGCAGCATCACTGCAGTGCAGGCGTACACCACTGGGTGCAGATAATCCCCTGGATATGGAGGAAAGGACAGCACCCTCTTCAAATCCTGTCAAGAAAAGCACAACCAGGCAAAATTAAGCTATGAAAAACACCAAATGATAAAAAGTCTTTATAATGCATATGAAGTGGCAGCAGTGTGCTAATTTGTTTTAATATATTATTAATGCATAGTGCTGGTGTCCGTTTTCAGTTAAAACATTTGCAGACAAATAATTGACCCCTCGTACTGCTTTGTTCATGTAGTGCCTGAAGCAATCAGTCTCTCGGTGAAGAATGCATGACGGTTTGAATGCACAACATAAATTAAGCTGTTGTATTTAAGAAACTGACCAGTAAATGGTTACAGTATATCTATCTAAATGTGAAATGAAAAAAAGAAAAAAGGGAGCAAGTGGGAGGGGGAGAAATGATGAAAGAAAAGCAATGGAAGAGAAGAGCGTTGTCCCTGTGAGTCAAAGACTACGCCCCCGTACGCATCAATCTCTTTCAGCATGTCTATTTTATCACCCGGCCCCAAGATCCCCTTTGTTTTGTGCCTGAAGGGCTTCTTCCCCTCTGTAAAGCAGCACCACAGATGTACATACATATCTTTACACTCTAATGGACTGAATGCGCTCTGTGCTCCACATTACAACAGCCACTTTCACTTAGACTTCGTTTTTAAATGCGTGACAAATATTCACAGCTAATTCAACATCATCTTTGCTAGTACAGTGGGTTATATTAGGTTATAGTGGGTTATATAAAAAAAATAAATTAATTAAAAAATTTGAAAAAAATCAGAAAAAAAACGCCATCATGGACAAGATGGCACATTTTAAGAGCCCGTTTTTTTTTGTTTTGAATGTAGTTAAAGGTGCAGTATGTAAGATTGACACCCAATGGTTGAACTAGGTATTGCACTCATAATTTAAAACAGTTTTGCCCCCTCCTCTGACAACTTCACACAAACGCAAGTTGCCAGATTGATGACACCAACAGGAGCAAGCGTGCCTGACTATCGAACCAAACACTGTGTCCTATTTACAAGCAACAACATGCTATAGAAGGATGTTGAATTTTCCATGTTCAATGGAGTTTTTGTCCTAACCATCAGCTGAAATTTCTATTTTAGAAATGGCTTCTATTTCTCGTGACTGAACAACTGCATAACTATATGACAATGATCGCCACAGGTACTGATTAAGTGCTTCATCTACTGGTAAATGGTAATAATGTGAGTTTGAATGCTATTTTAGGTGACATTTATTGCCATACTGAAATCAGCAACAGATAGTTTACCTCGGAGTTTGAAGATAAAATTAACATAGTTTGAAATTGAACTTAGAACTGTGACTCAGTGCAAACCAACAGGCATCAGTCATTCAGCATGTAGATTTAATAATGTTAAAGAGGTTCAATATGTATTGCAGTGCACTATTCTGTGCTTCTAAAAGTCTGCATTTAAATGTTTCTGTCGTGTTGCGTCTTGTGCAGCCAAAATGCAGCCAAATTGCTTATCAAATTGGTTACAATGCAACCTGCTCACCTAATGTTAACATTCGTATTATTTATATTATTTGTGAATTAAAAACCATCTCATGTGGAACTGGTTTTCGGCCTTGAACTCTGATACTTTAAGAACCTTCATGACTGAAATGAAATACGCTGTTTTCCACCAAGGCAACCCCGGGTGCTGAAATATAGTTGGATAAGCTGGCAGTTGGCGGGTTAGATGTGCTTTCACTGTCACTGAGAGTGAACAGATGTGAAAACAATTTACTATACTTGTTGCAAGATAAAAACATGAAGGCACATTAGAAGTTATGTGAAAGAAAAATAGCACTGTCATGAGGGAGGTCATGGCCGAGAGCTAAGGGAGCATTAACACTCATGCCACCGGTCTCACTCCAGTCCCACAGCTCTCGACCCTCCCTTCCCACTTGTGACGAGTACAACTTCCTGAAATGTTTTAGGTCTCAAATTATGACTGAAGGGAAATATGGTCACTCCTCCAAAGAATAAATGCTCGAGCTGTAAAATTCAGTACAAAAGTTGGTAAAAGTATGCACATCCTCTACTCAAGTAGAAGTACAGATACTCATGTTTAAAAAGACTGTGAATGTTGAATTTAAAAATGTAAGGCCTAGAAAGTACAGATATTTGGGTAAAAATGTAAAGAGTAAGAGTAAAAAGTTGTCAGAAAAATAAATAATGGGGTAAAGTACTGATATCAGTAGCTGACAGCAAGCTCTCTGCAACTCTTGCATGGTCGCCCACTAAAGCTAAGCAGGGCTGCGCCTGTTCAGTACCTGCATGGAAGACCACATGGGAAAACTAGGTTGCTGTTGGAAGTGGTGTTAGTGAGACCAGCAGGAGGCACTAATGCCCCAGTACAGTGATAGGGACTCTATACTGCTCAGTGAGTGCCGTCTTTCAGATGACGTTAAACCGAGGTCCTGACTCTCTGTGGTCATTTAAAATCCCAGGATGTCCTTCAAAAAAGAGTTGGGGTTTAACCCAGGGATTTGCCCACTGGCCTCTGTCCATCATGGCCTCTTAACCATGCCCATATCATAATTGGCTTCATCACTCGGACTCCTCTCCACCAATCAGCTGGTGTGTAAAAGCAATGTGTAAAGCAATTTGAGTGTCCAGAAAAGCGTATTATAAATGTATGAAATTATTATACCAGAGAAATCTACTTAAGTACAGTAATTAAGTATTTGTACTTCGTTACTTCCCATCTCTGTTTATAAAGCAATTTATTCACCTTCTTTTGAAACACAAAAGAACTTATGATTCATTTGACTATGAATAACAAACAGCAGTAAATGGTTAAACTAATTGCGATACAACCCAGTGTGTTTCTGACAATAATATTTAGATATAATCAAATGAGAAAATACCAGTTTGTAGCATCACGCAACACATTGAGCAGTTTTGTACCGCTAAAAATCAATGCAAGCGAATGAATTTACAGTGGCTGCCCCTACTCTTACGTGAAAACTTAGAATGGATACCATTAGATTTTGATGACTGAACAGAGAAAACCAACCTAAAAGGACTTCAACATCAAAGTTCCAGAAACAAACCAATTACATCATCACCAAAGATCACTGACAGTTGGAACCATTTTATAAAGTTTGCTGTTGCAAGCGGTCTTAAACTCTTAGAACAACCTAGTTGTTGTCCCGAAAGGATGAATTGATGTCAAATTCATTCTTCTATTTAGCTTTAAGTACATCATGGTCTTTAGAGAGACTGGATTCCTGAATAAACCATTTCATACACCGTATCAAATGATTAATATATTATATTGTATATTAGATGTATATTATACAGACATTAAATTGGGTGACACTTAAAAATGACCATCGCCGCGGCAGTATTAAGGGATTGAGAACGTTTTTTTAGGTGTAACAACAGTTTATGACAATGCCGCCAGGTGGCACAAAGGGACAGAATGTGAATGGACAGAAATATACAGTAGCTGTATGAGGATATTTCAATGACAAATGTCATGAGCACAGCATTAAAAGTTGAGAGCTTAATGTAATACGAGCTAACAAATCTCTTTGCTCGCGCACTGATTTCCTTTGTTCGTGCACAAACCTTCATGCGCAATTTCAAATATATGCTACTAGCACGCAAAACTTCAAGCGTGCTCTTAAATTTACGCTACTCAAGTGTGAATTGTCTGCTTTCGCTCGGTGAAATGATGCGGACTCACAATTTGTGCCTTTTGCTCTCCAGAGATACTCCTGTTAAATTAGTTATCCCAAGAATCCGCATCATTTCACTGAGCGAAAGCAGACAATTCACACTTGAGCAGTGTAGATTTTAGAGGGCGTGTGAAGTTTTGCGCGTGAGCAACATTTATTTGAGAGCACATGTGAAGTTTTGTGCATGAACAGAGGAAATCGGTGCACTAGCAAAGAGATTCGCTTGCTCGCATTAATGCGACTTGTAATGCTGCTCTCATGACATTTGTCATTGAAATAACACCATAGCTGTAAATACCCTGCTACTTGTAAATGAAGATGAAAAAGCATTAAAATTGCTTTATTAATCATTAAAAAATGTTAACAAGCTTTATTATAATTGTAAACTTGTTGAGTGCAATGAGGATTCATTTTGGAAATTAAAAACTAAAGAAATAAAAAGACAAATAAAAGTACAAACATACAGTTGAAGTCAGAATTATTAGCCCCCCTAAATTATTAGCCCCCTGTTTATTTTTTCCCCAATTTCAGTTTAATGGAGAGAAGTTTTTTTCAACACATTTCTAAACATAATATATTTTAATAACTGATTTATTTTATCTTTGCCATGATAACAGTAAAT
The DNA here is from genome assembly GCF_903798145.1 of Danio aesculapii. Lineage (NCBI taxonomy): Eukaryota > Metazoa > Chordata > Actinopteri > Cypriniformes > Danionidae > Danio > Danio aesculapii. The sequence continues at coordinate 30,782,903 of NC_079446.1, read as the reverse complement.
AATATTTGACTAGATTATTTTATTTAAAGACATTTAAAGGCTTACCTAGGTTAATAAGGTTAACTATGCAGGTTAGGGTAATTAGGCAAGTTACTGTATAACGATGGTTTGTTCTGTCTATCGAAAAAATATATAGCTTAAAGGGGCTAATAATTTTGACCTGAAATGGTTTTAAAAAAATTAAACTTAAAAAATTAAACTGCTTTTATTCTCGCTGAAATAAAACACATAAGACTTTCTCCAGAAGAAAAAATATTATCAGACATACTGTGAAAATTTCCCTGCTCTGTTAAACATCATTTGGGAAATATTTAAAAAAGAAAGGAAAATTCAAAGGGGGCTAATAATTCTGATTTCAACTGTACATACATAAATGAATAAATAAATAAACGAATAAGTAAATAAAGCAGTGTTTTAGCCTAATATAGAGAGATTGAAACAGTGTTTGTTAATGTTAAAGTGATAGGACTAAAAAAAAAATCAATAAATAAGCTTTTTCATTTACAGTTTTCATAAAAATTTTCTTTGTTGATTATATTTTTCTCATTTTATGTCCTAATTATTATACATAAATAATGACTAAATAATTAAATAGGCCAAAATAATTATTTATTTGAAGTTGGATAAACGTGTTATGTATATTAGCATTTTTTACATGAATGGATGTAAACCTATTGTAAGAAATATCCAAACCAAATCTGTAACCATTAAAACAGCATAGGGATAGTCAAATTCTTTTGTCATTTTACTATTCTGTTGTTACTAGGGGCATTTTAATACATATTGTGAATTTTTTATATATTTAAACCATTAGCTGTGGGGAAAAAAAGCACATATCCAATCATCAAACAATAAAAAAAGCGAACGTAATCTTAAAATATAGTATGTCTCTCACTCTTTAAAATAAAGGTTCTTTATTGGCATTGAGGAGTCCATAAAACTGCTTTCCGTTGCACACAATGTTCTTTACAGTAAAAAAAAAGGTTCTTTAAAGTATTAAAATATTCTTCACACATTTTTTGGCATCACTGCAAAAAGTCCTTTTAGAATCTTTATTTTTTAAAGTGTTATATTTCATGATTTAGCTTGACAGTGTTTTTGTACTTGGGTCCATTATGTCCCATCACCCAGAGTGCATGTTCGCTTCAATCCAAGGTGAGATCAGCACAATTGCAGCCCATTAATCAGTTTCCCATAAAGCATCACTCAGTGTCACAATATTGATCCTCTGACCTCAGTAGTTCAGCAAAGATACCACACCTTTAATGCCCTAAGACATCAAACCACTGTTGCGCTAAAAGTTCATTTTGATTAATATCAAATCCTTTAGTGCATCCTAGAGGAAGTGATTGCAAATAGAATGTCCAATAAATTGTTTATCAAGGCTTTGGGGTAAGCTATAGTGAGAGTTTGTGCTAAATAAAGATCTAATCAGTGTCACCTTAGTACAGGGAAAAAAACTAGTCATTTTTACACAATGCATGCTAAAAAAAGCAGTGTTTGTCATTCTTTTAGGACATTTAGTCAATTTCATCATAGACAGAGCCAAAGCACTTTTATGCAAACCAATAACTTGCTTGTAGGAAACCTTAAAATATCATGGTCAAAATAGAGTCTGCCATTGAGGATGGGTAAAAATAAACTCCAGCTGATGTCTGTGGTGATTAGACACAAGCACAGGCGACACCGCAGCCTCACAGACACAGACACACACACACACCATTGCTCATCCACCCATCCACAGCAGTCTGATGAGATTTTGACTACTCTTCAAGTTCTGTGACCATCCACCCCTTCCACTGACAATAAACTGGGGAACTTTGTTAAAGAACATTGTTTTTCAAAAGTTTGAGGTTTGTAAGATTTTCCTGAAAATGTGTATTTATTTATATAAAAACATGTATTATTACATTAATTATATTATTATAACTATTATATTTATTATTCAGATATTTAGAATATCATACAATTCAGTATCATATATTCCATCAGTAATCACTGCTACATGCTGATTAAGTGCTGATGAAACATTTATTATTATCCATATTGAAATTGAGTTATTCTGCATAATATTTTTGTGTAATATTCAGTGACGTCTTTTCAGATTTCTTTAATGAATAGAATTAAAAGAAACTGATTTTGTTTAAATAGAAATATTTTGTAAGACTTTGTTTTAGAGGGTTAGGGTTAACAGTATTCTGTCAGATCCTATGACTACATCTATGGGCTCACCACAGGAGTGTGTTCTTACCATCCTACACACAGATAAGTGCGCTAGTCCCTTTGAAAATTGGTACATTGTTAAGTTTATGGATGACACCGTTATTGTAAGTTTGTTGGTTGGTGAGGAGGGAGAACATGGACCTGTTGTTGAGTATTTTACAAATTTGTGTCGAGAGGCTGGTCTACGCATGAACATAGAGAAAACAAGGCGATGGAAGTGCGGTGGAAGCAAAAGGCAGGTTTTAGGTACACTGTAAAACCCAAAAAGTTAAGTTAACTCAAACCATTTGAGGAAACATTGCAACAAACCATTTAAGTTCAAAAACTAATTCTAATGAGTACTACGAACTTATTCCATTTGAGTAAACAAAGCAATTTGAGCACAGTAAAACCCAATAAATGAAGAGAACTCAAACCAACTGAGTACTGTAAAACCCATTAAGTTAAGGCAACTCAACCCGTTTAAGAAAACCAATTGCTACAAACTGTTTGAGTTAAAAAACTAATCTATGAGTACTGTGAACCTACTCAATTTAAGCTGAAGTATTGTAATTTAATTAACTCATTTCCTTAAACACTGAGTTCAAAACTCTTTTAATATGAGTAAAATTAACTTTCAGTATGTTTTGAGTTAACTACACTCATTTCATCTGATAAAGTTGACTGTTGGGTTTTACAGTGTACGAACTCTGAAACTGGACTGTTTTAATTTACTAGAACTTTTATGTTAAGCTGCTTTGCCACAATCTGCATTGTAAAAGGGCTATAGAAATAAACATGAATTGAATTGACAATGGCATTTTATAAGGCCTACGTAGAATCCATTTTAAGCTTTTCATTGATTTGCTGGCTTGCTTCTTTAAAAGTAAAACAGAAGAACTTACTGTCTAAGGTTTTAAATACCTGCAGCAAAGTATTAAAGGTGAAAGTGCCAGGGTTATCCAATTTGTATGAAATCAGGTGTTAAAGAAAGCCCATCAAATTACATCTGATATATTCCATCCTCTTTTTGATTTATTTTAAATCCTTCCCTCAGGATCTCGGTGTAGGGTTCCTTTGGCAAGGACCAACAGATTTAATTTTCATTTGTTCCTTGTGCGATTGATTTGCTGAATTTTAATGGGAAGAGGTAGTTGCTGTTTTTAGTACTATTAATGTAGTTTAATGTTTGTCTTAAGTGTGTGATATGATATATGTGCTGTAAATCTATTACGCTGCAGAACAAATCACCCCAAAAGGACACAATAAAGTTTACAGTAACAACTTTGAATGTCGCATCCATATCTGAATAAAAAACTAAAAAATAAAACATTTCAATGGTGAAGTCAGCCTGTCTATCAATAAATAAATGTAATTAAACTCCAGCAATAAACCTGTGACCATCTATGTGTATGGATGTATGACATTTTCCACATAATATTTTTTTCTTTATACAAAGAAAGCATAATAAATGCAATTAAATTGCTAGTTTAAGGCAAAATAACATGTAAAAAAAAAAAGAAAAGAAAAACCCAACATACTCATTCTGACCTATTGGTGAATTACTGGTTTGTAAACATTCAGGATGCACACACATTTCGGCGGCAGAAAAACCGGGAGCACTGGCATTTACAGCGAGGGAATGACATCCGATGCGGAACAGAGTTTGTTGTTGTATTAAAGATAAGTTATATTGATTACATATTATATATAATATTTACATAATGCTTTCAGCGTACCCAGTGATAAGCAGTTATTTGGCAAAATTAACGTTAAAGTGAGCGGCGTTCGTCTGACAGGTCCATTTGCGACAGCACCCTCCCAATGGATATTGGATAAGACAAAACGCCCAAGCATCCAGCCAAACAACTGCATTCTGACAGCGATCTGCACCTGTACGGCAGGGTATGTGAACTTACATTTTTACATTTCATTCTAAGCATTCAGTGTCCACAGTTTAATTAACCATATTGAACTGTTTTTGCTGAAATCATTGCTGCAATCAAAAACAAGTAATGTTTATGATTCAGCATAGCGTGAGCTTACCTGATATGAAATGAGAACTGCAGAGTCAAACATTTTTAATTAACATGAGGTCGTCACTCCATTCAGCTCTTTTGATGGCTGTTAGCCAAAGATGTCTGCGGTTAGCATTAAAAGCAGTGTGAGTAGATGGTGTACGATAAAATTGAAGTTTTCTAATTTCTAATCGATTTTGGCACCATACCGCACAACACGACATGTTTGCTATTTGTCTTCTGTAACTGGAATGTGCAGTTGAACCTGTGTGACGTAGGTTGGTAATTCCCCTATACTTATAAAAGAATATATAAAATAAGTCTTCATACAAATGTTTACTAGACATGTAAAATTTTGTAACTTGAAGGAGAGTGGGAATTGGTTCACATTCCAAAAGTTCAGGCATATAAACAGTTCAACGCATGCTCATTCTGAAAACGTACCACTATTTACATTTCTGGAGAGTGTCAAATACATCACAGGAGGTACGTTTTTAGCGTTTGTTTTCACGAATCCACCAAAGACCGCTGTGCATGCTTTTTGAGATCTCAAATTTCTCTCGCGAGTGCCATTCATGCCTGCTGTTCTCAGGTAAATCCACCAGAGGCCGCTGTCAACTGACTGACTGACTGACTGACCAACGCTCCTCCTTCTCTAAACCCAACTAATAGTGTTTTTAAAAGCACCGATTGACCCAATCACCCAACTCCCTACCTTACAGTGTTTTAAAAAGCAATCCAGAAAAAGAAAACCCCTTGTCTGATTTTTACCACATTTTCAGATTTTACCACATTCTCACTCTGTTATTTACTTGTTTATTTTATTTTTTGGCTTCTGTTTTTGTCTTATCCGCTTTTTGGAATTGTTATTAGGCGGACTCTGATCCTGTCGTTGTGATCAACTCCTCTTTGCATCTCAGGTTCGCTGATGTACACCGTAAGCTACTGGACAAACTGGTAACAGTGGAAAAGCCATCCATACAGAGGTAAGCGGTAGGGTTGGGTATCGTTTGGGGTTATTTTGATACCGGTGCTAAATCGATACTTTTAAAACGGTACCGGTGCCAAAACCGTGCCTGAACCGATACTTTTAAGCCACAAAATTATGGTGGATGACTTTTATTTGACAATCTTTTAAAAATTATTGTAATAGAACAATACAATTTAAGTTTAAAGTTAACATCAATTCATATTTGATATATTTGAATTACATTAATATATTTCCTTTGATCATTTGTTGGTTAGCATGAATTTAAGATTTGCATTATGAAATTACATTAGCTTACTACTAACCTGTGGAAAGGCTGTCATCAAAATACTGAACTCCTTTTTTCTAGGGTTATGGCTTGTGACTATGTTTACATGGTTATCAGTAATCTAATGATTTGCCTTAATCTGAATAAGACAATAACATGATCAAGGTGTTTACATGAGTTGCTTTTTGAATGTTTCTTTCATGATCACACTTTAACATATTTCACAAAATGCTTAAAAAAATATTCGAAGTCAGTTTTTTTCATCTTCATAAACAAGATAATTAAATAACTTAAACTCAAAATAATCTTCCTTGTTCATTTATTTGACAAGTAACTTTGTACTGGTGTAGGATAACACATTTCTAACAGACAGGCCTTCAGTTGAAGTCAATTTATTTTGCCCTCCCATTCATTTAAAATAATGTTTCTGAACATTTTCACAGTGTTTCCTAAAAAAAATATTATTCTGGAGTCATAATAAGTCGTATTTCTTATTGTTTATTTCTTCAATAAAAGCAGTTTTTAATTAAAAAAATTAAGGTCAATATTATTAGCCTCCTTAAGAAATATTTACTGTATATTTTTTGATATACACAACAATTCAGTTACAAAATATTTTGACTAATTTCAACTTTCGTAGTTAACTGATTAAGTCTTTAAATTACACTTTAATCTGAATAAAAGACTATAAAATAAAAATAAAGGCACTTTGTCTGAATACAACTGTCTTGCAAAATAACGTAAAATGTTATACACCGACTGTCACCATGGGGAAGATAAAAAAGTAGATATTAGAAATTAGAAACTATTATGTTTAAAAATGTGCTGTAAATACATCATGTGTTGAAGACGGAAATCAAAAATGAATGAAGGCAAAACTAAACGAGTTGAATATGATTTACATGAGTGTGACTAAAACTTTTGATCAATGTGTTACATCTGTTCTTTGGTTCTTGCCGACTGTTTGTAAATTTAATACTACATTTCCTAACGTAAAACTATGTACACTAGATATCTGATTAATAATGGTCTCTGCATAACCGAGCTCTTCCTATATTAAAAGTGTTAAAATTGCTATTACCTGTGTCAATTTGGGCGTCAACCTCTGATAAATGCGGGGAACTAGGCTAATGCGCGCAGCACCGTCACTGACAGAGAGAGCAAGTGCACACGTTGCTATCTCAGAATCCTTGCTTGTAAAATAAGCTTTAGAACGCTTAGTTTAAGTAAATTTGGTGAACGCAATCATGCATATTGATCTGAAGAGAGTTGCTCTCGCTCACTGAATGCGCTGTACTGCGTACGTGCGTTGCGTACGTCTGTTCCCTAAGCGACGAGAGGAAGCGCCTGACCGTATTCCTCTAAGTTGTTTAGAATTAAATGTTTAGAAATGGTGTGACAACGCATACCTATGTGTGCCTTTGATGCACCCCTTGATGTTTCTTACATCCTTGTTGCAGCACCAGAGGCACCGAAATTAGGCACTGAAATTCATATGCTGATTTGATCCAGTACATACCGGTTACAAAGGTACTTGTGCTATAATGGCACTGGGTTTCAGTACCCAACCCTAGTAAGCGGTCAGCTGGTAAGTGCGAAAAGGAACGTCGTCATACCACCCCGTAGAGTTCATTTTAAAGATGAAATGCAGCCATACGTACTTCTAGCTAGATAATTTGGGATCTCCAGAAATATATGTAGGGCTGTGTTTTCAGAATGAGCCCATGTTGAAACTATGCTACACTGAATGACATTTTAGTGGGTGTCTTCTGTAAACTTCTGTACTTTACTATTTTGATACTTGAATATACCATTTTCATCTTTCACCCATGTATTTATAACACAACTGAACTGAATCACATGACTGGACTTTGTAAAGCCACCCAGGCCTCTGTCAACTCCAGCCAAACAGCAAGCGGAAAAAAAAAGGTCAATGAATAAAAAGTGGGCTCTGAAGAGATGCCATTTCAGCTCTCAGCCAACAATGCATGCAGAGAGGAAGAGGATCATTGCTCGCTCAGTAGGAACTGCTATCATTCCACGCACTGGCCCTCTTTCTTCAAGTAGACCAGTTCAGACCACTTTTAGTGACAGAAGAGCAAACGTTATCCATCAAAACATTCAGACTTGCAAAAAACAAAAGGAAATACACAATGTGAATGCTAGAGGGGATAAAGCATGACATCTAAAAAGCTGCTTTACAACGTGTTCCATTGAGAGAGTCGAACTGTTGAGATTTTGGAGAAGGTGAACATATGAAAACTGACAGATCCAATTCTGAAGCAAATAGCGACGGTGAGACAATAGAAAAAGAATCGGCTGCTGTCACTAGTAAGACACCATGCGTTCTCACTTGGACAGGCTGTGCTTGGATTTAATATGATTAGTGAAATAGCGTCAGCCTATGGCCCTTAAATTGATTAGGGTGCAATCGTACGTTTGCGGGCCAATGTGATTGACATTTTCACACTGTCGTATGAGGAAAGTGATATTTAATGAGCCATTGAAATTGATTGATCAACGCAGCGCCTTTACAGCAGGCTAAAACTGTTCGATCTCATAAAACGCGCTGGTATTAATATGATGTTATAAAGATTGCCGTGGCTCCTCCATATTTAGTCTCTGATGCGTCTTGAGCATTAAGAGTGTTCTTGGCTTCTCCTTCTGTGTGCCTCAGTGAGCATGCTTATCTTGGAGACAAAACTTGGTCAATCAGTCTGCTCCAGTACACAGACTCATCTTTCCAACTGAACATGACTGCTTGAGTTTGTTGCAGGCGTTTACAGATATATTCATAAACATATACCAAATGTGCACACTCCAATTTGCACACATGCAGAAGAATGCAACAAAGGCGCATGATCTAATATATAAACATCGGACACATTAACGAAGTTAACAAGCGTGCAAGTATGACAAGCTGTTTTAGCATATTATCACATCTTCAAACATTCTAATATCTCTTATCATGCTACTAATACTTATTTTCATAACTACTTGTGTTTTTCAAATTAAATTATGGTAATTATTTATTAGTTACTAGAGCTACTGACTGTAGTCTTATTCATTACGTACTAGTTGTTAATCTTAGATATTTGTACTACTTATTATTTAGATATTAGTACCAATTGACTGAGTACTAGATTTATTAATTGGATGTTTTATATATTATATATACTGCCCAGGTATAATATTGGTCGCCCAAGAATATTTGGTGACACTTCATTTTTTTTATTATTATCATCCTTTTACCAAACATCCATGATCGATTAACTAGTGGAAAATCTCCTCTCGCCCTACACATTTCCTACTTCTCTTTGTCTCTTTGTTTTTCTCTTTTGCAAAAACTCCCAAAGACAATCTCAAGTGTTCTACAGAGACTCACAGAGACGTGCCTTTTGGGGACTTAAAAATGTGTCCGTCCAGGGTTTCTAAAGCTCCTATAATGTCCAGGATTCTGCTTTTGAATTCGCTTTCTAAGCCATCAAATCTGTTTTTGCATTACAATTTTATTTTAAGCCTGATTTATTTTTGCTTGGCTTCTTGAGCACGGCCGCAAGACCAAGAGAAACATTATACAATTAATTATTTGATCTAAACGATTCAAACTTTTCTATTTACTTAGAGAGGAAGAAATTACATCAAAAACGGCTGCAGTTGTTGTTGGATAACATAATGTTCTTTTGAAACTTTTTTGGGTGAGAATGCAGCTGTTTAGATTGCAACTATGCAGTTTATTTATAAGGATAAGTGCCTATTTGAAATATTTAAAATTTCAGAGATTCTGTGCATTGGCGACCATTAGTCTGTCATACTGAGCAGAGCAAAGACTCTTGTGCCACAAGATGGCGACAGAGACTGCATAAAAACTCATTTCATTTTCTTTTCGTATTTCAAACTACAGTTGATCAAATCATTATAAATCATGTAAGTGACATTCTAAATCGATCACTCTCTGTTGTGGTGCTGTATTTTTACCATAGTAATCTACTAGTGTTTGCTTTGCTTTGGCTTTTTTGGGGTTATATCTCCTGATTGCAAGAGAGAAATACTGAGAAATCTCTGTAGACTGATGGCATTTCATGTTGTTCAGCCTTATAATCTTAAAATGTGAGCAAAATCTCCTGTTTTGTCATCACTTTGGATGTTATTCAAAAGTATGATTCAAATATTAGCTGTGTGTGACGTTGGTGAATTAGTAACGGTTTCTGCTGTTCTGACATCAGCTGCAGATGTGAATGAATGGCGGAAGAAAGTAGTTCCTTGTACAAAAGTATTTTTAGACTCTGTGTTTTGATTTTATTTTTTATATACATGATTATGCCGTCAAACTGTTTTATAAACACAATATCACACTCGTAGCAATGCGATATGGCTATATATTGTCACTGGTGGGACACTAAGGCCTCCCACTAGTGCCAATATACAGCCATATCACACTGCCATTGCTACTAATTTGCATTATTAACAGATATTGTTGCTACTAAGATAAGTTCTATCCAATGAATAAGTACTAATATTTTATTTATTAGGTGCTAATAAGTACTAGTATACATTAAGTGGCAACTAGCATCAAATGAAAAAGTACCAGCATCTAGTACTTGTATTTTAATAAGCCACTAGTACCTAAAGAATAAGCACTTGAAGCTAATGAATAAGTTCTAGTACTTAATAGAAAGCACATCTGTAACTAAAAGTAAGTACTATAGCATGAACTTAGACACTAGTATGTTTTATAGATTAAATGTCAAAACAGCTTGCCATATGTAAACACACATTTTTTTCTCTCACAAACAGCATAAAACAAAAAGCGGTTTTTATGTAACAACTATCTTTGCGTTCTTTCTACAAACACTCTTTAATATTCAAGATTTCCTTTCCATATAAACAACTAAAATGAATTACCATGCGATTAATAATTAAACCGACTTTAGCATGCAATTCCATTTTCATCTGCAATGTTGGTGGTATGTGGCCATGATCTGTAATCCGTGTGGAAAGGGGGCACTTGTGTGCGGTTTTAAAGAGCTGCTCTGCACATCTCTTGCACTTTCATGTCCTCTGTAATCTGAAAAAGCTTTTTTGCTAGGTCTAATGGATAATGTGGTACTCTTAAAAACATATTTAGTGTTTTTGCACAGCTCTCTGAAAAACTCAACTCTAAATTGGCCGATTGCAGCATTCAGTAGTCAGTATATTGTTTTGTATATAGGCAACACTATATAACTGAGAGCTCGATAACAAGATGTGTTTTTGGTTTAAAATCTTTGCAGAACATTGATGAAATAATATTTACTGCCTATTTATTTACTTAAATACATTGATATTTAAATATCTTAAGGGTCGTCCTGATCACTTAATTTCTAAACTTGTAGAAGCTGAGATAATAATTATTATAAAATAGCAATGCTGCGAATAGACCATTTCATAGATTTGGAACAAATAGGATAAGCAATGGAAAACTTTTTGCTGGCCACAATTAATTATACTCCATAGATTTGTATGATATTAACATATTCCAGCCAAATTAGGAATGCTCCAACAAATATTTGGGGGAAAACTATTTTGTTCACCTTTTTTTTTTTTATTAATAGAAAAAAAATAGTGAAATAATGATTCACTGTCACTCACTCATATTCCTTCAGCCTTTTCCCTGCTTTATCAGGAGTCACCACAGTGGAATGAACCGCCAATTTCTCTGGCAATTGTTTTACACAGCAGATGCACTTCCAGCTGAAACACACACACTCTCCTCTTCACACACTACATTTAGTTTATCCAAATCATCTTTACAGCATGTCTTTGGACTGTGGGGGAAACCAGGCCATCCGGAGGAAACCCATACAGTATAAGTTATCACACTAAATTGATTAAAATACATTGCTCTATAGAAATGTAGAGTGTTCTCCTCTTACCTCCATGAAAGTTATATGTGAGAAAGATTGTGGAACAAATTTTAGTGAAGAAGAATGTTCTGTTCTGGCATATTTTCCTAAGGTGCCACCACATCAAACCACAAGCAAACACCAAATTTAACACCATTTCGTCTCAATAAGATATTTACTAATGTTTCTCAATGTCGTTTTAAGTGCAAATCCAATGTTGGTACTGTGGTGCATGTATTCTGGGACTGTGACATGATTAAGACATACTGGAAAGAAATACACAAATTAGTTAAGAAGATTATTGGTAGACCTTAGTTATGGACTAGAATCTGTGTAACATTACTTGGGTCCATATATGGATAAATAAGATTGCCATTTTCTTACACTTATAAAAACTAACTTATGACTTGCATCAGAAATCTGACTACTTCTGGCATATCTGGAATCCTCTATGGGAGTTTTTGGAGAATGTATCTTGAAAGACTATTTATATTTATTTATTTATTTTTTGTAGTTAATTTTACCCTTCACAAAATACATGAATTACTAGCAGATGAACGACTGCTTAATAGATGGCTATATTATTGTATATGATGACATGAGACACCTATACCACTGTTCTGTCATGGCAAATCTTTAATTAAATGTTTAAAAAATACATTGCTGGCGAATGGATAAACCCAGGGGTCTGATGGATAGTGGAAAAGTAAAAAGATTTATAAAGGCCCATAATTAGTCATTTGGGGATGCTTCTATCTTTCAATTGGATATTTTAATATGTCATAAAATGTTTCCAATTCTAAACATACTTGAAATGATTCATAAAAAAACATACATACTTTCTTTTCTTTTTTCTTATGTTTTAAAAACCCTTTTTGCTTTCGACATATTTACAGAATAGGTCAGCTGTCATATAAAGTATTGTAGGGTTCAGAAAAGTACATAAAATGAGACTTGTGTTCTCATGGAATAAATCATTCTCTTTATCAACAGATGTACCACCATGAGGTGGCATTTTTCTACATCAACACTCTGATAAAGGTCCTGTGATTCACTGTTCTAATCACTTGTTTGTTTAAAAAAGATTAGAATCTTATCTTAATCTCATCCCTGCCTCCTCGCAATATGTCCCTGTTTTCAAAGCAAACCTACGCCCTTGCTGAGATCTATGTTCTTAAATTATTAGATCAAGGCAATTTCTAACACTGTCATTGACAGTAGGCCTTGCTGGTTCGGGTCTCTGTCCTTGGTGCTTAAAACAGATAAAGCGCTGAAGGCGCTCTCCATGGTGCTGCTGTGATCTTATGTGCTTTCTGTGTGGCGAAAAAAAAAACCTTTTGCCTGGTTGGCTGATGACGATGACATGATTGGCTGGATACCTTTAAAGAGGAAGCGGCGACAGGCGACGTCATACACCTATTGTAGACGTCATAACATGCACAGTTAACATCTCTATCCACGTCATACAGCCGCGAGTGTAATTTGGTGCTGTCATAGATCTTTTTTAAAAAGTGTAATTGGAAAAACAATGTAAAATCGCCTTTGCCTCGGGGATAACCAAGGCCACGGACACGCCACAGCCCCTTGTGATGATTAGCTGACAATGACAATTGATATTCATTGCACGCGCTCTCCAGCTTCCAGAGGCACCAGTGCGGTTTTCCCTCTCACTAAATCCCTTCTACACAATCTCTATGCAATTTTTAGAGATTCAGAGACAGTGTAACGACTACACGTAGCTAAATAAACTTAATTTAACAGTGCAGGGGTACTGAGCACGCGGACAAATGGATCTTCTTTCTCTGCGGTGAGGAAATACAACGATAATATATGGTGCGATACCATTGTGAGGCATCGCTTTATATTCGTGCATAACATCGAAGATCAATTCTATGTCCCACCGTAAATCCCCGTTTGTTTTTGGGGACGGAGTCTCTTAATTCCCTGCCATTAGAATTAAACAGAGAATCTAAAAGAAAGTTTTTTGTGTGCGTAGCCTATATAAGATTAAAGTTGTATGTTTTAACATGAACTGCCATAAACTGTAACTAAAACAGAAATTAATTGCCCTGAATCACTCACCATCAGATCTTCAAAGTTTAGGTCCAGCTTTAGTGCAATAGTATCAAGTATCACAGTCGGTTATGATGTGGCCATCTGGCGCGTGGCCCTTGTGCACGCGGAGAGAAACGGCATTCCGACAGGCGCTGAGGGGGGGTCATTCTCCGACAGGAGAGGCTGTAGAACATCCGAGAAAAAAAAGCAGAAAACAAAGCGAACGTCAACATGAACCATTCCTCGTTGAAAAACAGCTCAGAATGGATGAATTTAAGTTATTTGCTGAGATTTCCTTTGAGCACGTGCGCATTCGCCGTGACGTAAGTCTTTGGAAATATCACTCGTGCAAACGTTAAAGCACAAGCGTAAAAAAAAACATCGCGACGACCTCATCATCACAACGTAGGTAGTGTAAAAATACACTAGCTCTATGAATGCGTTAAAACACTCCGGTATTGCCAAAATTGTAATTCTATGACGAGCAAACGAAGCCAACACCCTTACCTTACACCAAAATGGCAAATTCAGGACTTTCATCGGAAAATGTTTTAAATGAACGTGGCACCGTGAATTTATGAGCTACCTTGGTGGGTATCACTTACAGCATCAGAATAAGATCGCCAAAATAGGCTGCTATCTAAAACATCGCGTTAACTGAATATATTCTTACCTATTTTAAAGAGAGCAACTGGTGTCGTACCCCATCTTTACGTCCCATTATCTGATAGACTTGTCGAGCGTGAGCGCATATACTCCATCTCCAAGAAAGACCAATATCAGGTCTTGTGAACCAAGAAGCGATGAACCGGCTCCATTTTTCATACAAAACAGCGCATCCAAGTGATTTTCATGACGTTCGGTTCGGTTAACAGTGCTCGAAGGTGCATTGTTCCGCCGATGCAGAAGGATCACAGCATTGAAATCCTCTGACAGGGTTTCCGTACTACCATGCACCGCAGCACCGCCACTGAATCTTACAGCGTGAGATCAGTTTAACGAATGACTCCTATGAGCCGGTTCTTTTTTTTTTTTTGTGAATCAATGCAAACAGAAGCTTATTAGTCCGAATCTCGAATAAACGATTCTTACGAATCGAATCTTTCGAGAGGTTCAAAACACATTTCAACCTTTTAGAACAGTTACTGAATTTATGTGACTCATTTACTCAACACCAAGTTTTTACTTTCGTCACGTCTGACTCGAAAAGAACCAAGAACTGTTAATGTTTCGTACTTAAAGGGACAGTTCACCCAAAAAATAATGATACACTCAGGTCATATGAAGCAAAATTGAAGGTATATGTGCAAGAAACTGAACATTTTTTACAATGTTGTTTCCCACAGCCTGGAACACGAGTTTCTTGTTGCATAATTACACACATCAACAGAGATGGGCAAAAATACATTGAAATGTATTTTACAATTAAATACCAAATACCTCAGTTTCAAAATCAAAATAAACAACAACATACAGCAGCCAGAAATGTATAAAAATAAAATACTGTATTTTGAAAATACTGCAAAATACCTTTACAAGGGAGCATGAAATTTATTCACAATCATTAGATCAATAGGCATACTTCATCAATCCCTTTATCATTAAACTGACTTAGTGAAGTAAACAAGTCTCTGGGCAAGTTTAAGTCAGCTTCCTAGCTACTTTTGTTTCTCTTTGATTTTAGCCATTTTGTACAAATATCATACAGAAAGTCCTGTCTTGAAGATGATCTCTTAAATCACTGTAAAACCATGTAATGCAGATAATGAGCAGTACTATGAGTAGGAATGTAGTACTATATCTCTTCATTGTGTTTCCATCCATTGTGTGGCCAGTGAAACTGCAACAATCTCTTAACAGTTTTATATTTTAAAAGTGATATATGAAGAGGTTTTTTGTTGTTGTTTAATAAATGTAGTTTTTTGCTATTGAAATCTTCAATGCCTAATGTAAAAACACGATTTCTGAAAACTGGAGTGATCTGTTTTTGTATATAAACTCTTCATATACATCCTGCTGCTGCTGTGTAACAGAGTTTTTGACCAGTCTGTATAGACAGGAGTATTATTAAATATTTGTGTCTCATATACTGTATTGTGCCACTTTGACATCTCTTAATCTCTTATTAACTGTATACTGCATCTGCAGATCAGCTACTGGCATTTGAAACAGCCAATGAAGTATTGTAGGAATCACCACTGTAACCAAAACCATTTGAACAGTTTACTTATTTTCCCAAGACTTTATCAGTTCTTCAATTGGAAGAGTCCCAGTTTGCCCCTTAGTGAATGCCAGTACACCATCTGTACACCATGTCTTAAGCAAAGATGCTCATAAATTGTACACTATACTGCCATTATATATTATTGGTTTTAGCATTGTGCAGTATACTGTTTTCAATGATTGTAGACTTTTATTGCCATTTGTCTTATTTTCTTTGTGTGTTGCATAATTTCCATCCATCCTCCAAGCATTGACAACCCTCTAATTCAGTTTTCTGTTCTGATCCCAAGCCTATAGGCAAAAAAACTGAGACAGCATCAATCTGAGGCCACACTTTTATGATGTCATCATGTACTTCTTACAAAGTATTTTACAGGGTTTTAAAAATACATAAATACAAAACACTAAACTATTTTGATACCAAATATAAACCCATTTTCATAAACCTTATCAAATACAAATTACTATTTTGTCTTTGAAATACATGTCTCATAAATACTGCCCATCCCTGCAAATCAACATACTACAACATTGGTAATCTGTGCAAAGTCAATGTTTCAGACTATGATCTCACACACATCTAACTTTTTTAATACAGATACCAGCATACAATATAAACACAAGTAGGATAAGTTCCATAAGCATTTTTTTAATAATTATTTTTTAGGGGTTTTCACCTTAATTGTGATAGTACAGGAAAGTGTGGGGAGCAGAGATAGGGGAAAGATCAGCAAAGGACATTGAGCCGGGAATCGAACTCAGGTCACCGTGAGCACCTCTGTGCTATGTGTCGACGCACTAACCACTAGGCTATTGGAACTGACCCATAAACTTTTTTACTCTCTCTCAAACTACATTATGAATCAAGGACCACAAGGAAAACTATTTTGTTTTTAAAACTGTATTCTGTTTTCCTAGACAAATTAAGTGTATTCATTTTTTTTGTCAAATAAAAAGAAAAAAAGAAAGAATCAGGCTTCACTTCAGCTAAATAAATCCTGTTAAGACCTCTGTCTTTAATGTCTTCATAACATGTGTAGGTGTATTGTTTAAAAAAATAATTATAGAATTTTATTCCTTATAAATATTTTTAGAACTGAAATGTTAAGGAACTCTTATTATAAACACTTATTATGAAGAAAACTAAAACTGTTTATCAGAAGTTTTGTGGGTTGAATATTTGTTCTTTTCCCAAAGATGACGTTCAATAAGTTCTCAGTTTTATCGTGGGATCTACCAGTCTGTAGGAGAGAGAGAATGTGAGTGTAAACTGAATGTCATCAGTCGCGTGAGAGGTGATGTCGAGCGCGCGCATTTAAAGTTGCCCACTGCAGAGGTGGATGTGGTTGAAACCGTCTGAGCTCGCGGGCACATCACCCCCGCAACGCTGATTTAAAGAGACAACCTACCAGGTTTTACCCTTCACAAGCAGCACGTTTTAGAGAATCACATTGGGAGGTTTCACCCCACACTGTTTTTACCTAAAAGCCACACTGAAAATAGTGTTCGTCCAGTGGCGTAGCGCAAACTGCGCACCTCACTGCATAATCAAAGTGTTAAAAAATAAAAAAATCTGTGTTTTGTCTACACAGAGAGGGTCATTCATCACAAGACTACAAGTGCTCCCATGTTGACATGACCAGAGTTCATAAAAACAGTAATGAAACTGATAATGACAACAATTTCTTAATATAATAATAATAAAACTTTCCCATGGAGAACTTCTACTACACTACTGACATGCAACCCCAATAGTACAAAGAGTTAAAATAGTTGATTACATGTCGAAAAATAAACTTGCAGTAAATTAGTGCAAACAGCTTAGGATGTCCCGATCAGGTTTTTTGCCCGAGTTCAAGTCCAAGTCATTTGATTTTGAGTATCAACCGATACCAAAACCTGATCCGATATTTCTACAATACATAAAATGCTCATTTTTTTATTTAATTCTTCTTATTTTAACATTCAACAACTCTGTTAACAAACAGGACTGTGCATCATTATTGCATCATATACCGCCCCCTTTCCAGTTGTACACATTTGTTGCTCTGCAAAGGTCAGTTTTACGTGAAAATTACTAAAGCATGTACTGTACTGTAACTTTAGCAGCACGGGATGCGCATCATTCACTGATGTACAGTCAAATCATTTCGTTTTTAAAAGCACGAAAGAAATCACATGCTGTTGTGCGTGTGCGCTCAGCGTCAGAGATGAGCAGAGCACACACATCTAAAGTCATCTTAATATGAGCGCTTTAATGATCAAATACATGCAAAATTGTGTCAAAATGGTGTTTAGTGATTATTCATATTGACCCTCATTTATGTAATAAACAAACGAGTTGAGAATTAAAAGACATGTGGAAGTAAAACCATAAATCAGAACCGTACTGCTCTGCGCGCAACATTCCTGCTGTAAACAACAATAGGACAAAATCACTCACTGCTCTTGACTGAAGGACTTTTGTAGCTATAATTAATTTTTTTTTTTGTCTTACAGTAATGATGCTTAAAGCACAGTTTGTTTCAGATTTTTATTCTATTGTATTTATTTCCCTTTTCTTATGTATAGGGAGGAAAATAAGTGTATTTATACAATTGAAGTCAGAATTATTAGCCCTCCTGAATTATTAGCGACCCTTTCCCCCCAATTTCAGTTTAACAGAAAGAATGGTTCTTCAAATTATTTCTAAACATAATAGTTTTAATAACTCATTTCTAATAACTGATTTCTTTTATCTTTGCTATGATGACAGTACATAATATTTTACTAGATATTTTTCAAGATACAAGCATTCAGCTTAAACTGCAATTCAAAAGGCTTAATTAGAGTAATTAGGCAAGTCATTGTTTAACAGTAGTTTCTTCTGCAGACAATTAAAAAATATATTGCTTAAGATGGCTAGTAATATTGACCTTAAAATTGGTTTCAAAATATTTAAACCTAGCTAAAATAACAAATAAGACTTTCACCACAGAAAAAAAAATATTAGGAAATACTGTGAAAAAATGCTGAATCTGTTAAACATCATTGGGGAAATATTTATAAAAAAAAAAATTTTCACAGGAGGGCGAATAATTTTGCCCTCAACTGATATCGTTTTGAATAATCGTGATTAGGATTTTTCCCATAATTGAGCAGCCCTAATATATACAGTTGAAGTCAGAATTATTAGTCGCCCCTTTGAAGTTTTCTTTTCTTTTTCAAATATTTCCCAAATGATGTTTAACAGATTCAGGAAATTTTCACAGTATGTCTGATAATATTTTTTCTAATGGAGAAAGTCTTCTTTGTTTTATTTCGACTCGAATAAAAGCAGTTTTTAATTTTTAAACACCATTTTAAGGACAAAATTATTAGCCCCTTTAGGCAATTTTTTTTCAATAGTCTACAGAACAAACCATCGTTATACAATAACTTACTTAATCACCCTATCCTGCCTAATTAGTTAAGCCTTTAAATGTCACTTTAAGCTGTATAGAACTGTCTTGAAAATTATCTAGTAAAATATTATTTATTGTTATCATGGAAAAGATCAAATAATTATATTTATTATATTATATTTAATTATTTGATAATTATATATAAAAAAAAAAAAAAATATATATATATATATATATATATATATATATATATATATATATATATATATATATATATATATATATATATATATATATATATATATATATATATATATACACACACACACACACACACACACACACACACTAGGGTTGCACGGTTTACCGGTACTATGGTAGTATCCCAATACTATGTCTCCAAAATACTAGTGGTGCCACTGTAGTTTGTAAACAGTAGTGTCATCATTAATAGTTTACATTATCTACAATAGATAATGTGGCATGTGAAAAAAAAGTCACTAAAATGCTCACACGTTTGTGCAACAATAGACCATTTTATTTGAATTTATGGTAGCCAATTGCACTTTTTCTAACGCTTCAGTTCGAACGCACATCTGAATTGGTTCATTTCTGTTTCTGTTAATATGATTTAGAAGAACCGCAACAATCTCTTTAAAAGAACCATTCACAAAGTGAAATTTTTAATTACTTTGGATTGTTACCTGAGAAGACTGGAAAAAAAAATAGATGAAAAACCCAAAACAGCAACAGGAAACATTGAAAAAATTTTTGACCACTTCATATGGCCTAATTTTGTCGGGAAAATGCTCTTTTGTAACAAAATTCATTCTGTATAATTTGTATCTTTATTTTAATGTATTTTTTGTTGGTCAGTTATCTACAAAATAAACAAAAACAATGAATAAATTATAGGTGAAGTAGGGTGCAGATAATACTTTTTGGCCTTCTTTGAATTACATTCAAGTAGGCTTATTACAACATAAAATATAGTATGTCTGACAATTTAAAAAAAAATTGGAATAACAGTATCACAATACTACTTGGTATCGTGATACTTCAGCTGGTATAGTATCGTAAGATTAATTAATGATATTGCGACAACCCTAATATATACATTTATATTCGAGTCCTGATCAGGAGGTAACGTCAGATTCCAATCTAGTCTGAATTCTGTGATCAGATCTGGACATCCCTACAAACAGCATCACACAAACATTAACCTGCAAAATCCTGGAACTTGCTCCAAATGTTTAGTTAATCTCATAAAAGTATTTTCATTTTAATAAACACATCGGTGTTATCAAAATGACAAGTCCTTGTTATTGTTCACAAACAAGGTAGTCATGTTGTCAATGTACCAATGTATCTTGACTGACACTATGGTGGTGTTTTAAAACAAAAAGTGCACAAAGCTGCACTTTCCTGTACAGCACATCAATTTTAACAGTACAAATTGACACTATTGCATTTTTGGACTGAAATCCTGTTTTTGACAGTATATGGTTACACTTTTACAGGTGGTCTGCAACCCAGAAAAGAAAAAGATTAGAGGATAGAATAACAGTTTACAGCGAGTGCACATTACTAAATTGCAAACCTGTCTGTTCACAAACATTTGAATGTTCTCCCAGTACTCAAATGCACTTTTGGACTCGCCTTGGCCATGATAAGGTCAAGATTAAGAACATGCATTAAAAATAATGGCTCTTATTCCTTCAGAAATGAGCCGGTGTCCTTGGTCTCTCCTATCTTTTCCACTATTTTGCTTCTCTATTATTTCACCATTACACTTCTTCTATCAGACTCTTGACGAAAATATGAGATTGAATTCATACAATAATCATATTTTCTTCTTGGCTTCATGCATTAACTGTTCATTTGTCCCATGTATTCTATTGCTTGATAACAAAAAGGCCTGCGTGTCATATTTATTTAATTTTTGACTAGATTTTGAAATGTAATTGTGAATTTAGTAAATGTAAATTTTGAAATGAAATATAATTGAAATGTAAATTTTTACATTTAGTTTACAGCAAGTGCACATTACTGAATTACAAACCTGTTCACAAACATTTGAATGTTCTCCCAGTACTCAAATGCACCTTTTGACTCACCTTGGCCGTGATTAGGTCAAGATTAAGAACATGCATTAAAAATAATGGCCCTTATTCCTTCTGAAATGAGCCGGTGTCCTTGGTCCTCTATTTTGCTTCTCTATCATTTCACCATTACACTTCTTCTTTCAGGCTCTTGACCTTGTTCGTTTATAGTTTTCTTCCTTTGTCAGAATATTTTTTTTTATTTGAGAAGTTTTGTATTTTATGGTTGCCAACTAGAGGTTTATACAATTGGTTAAGAACATGTGTCCCACACACTGTGTCACAGACACTTTTTCATTGAACAGATTAGTTCATATTGATGCTTTCAAACGGCGTTCCAACGTGACGCACAGTGACTTAAAAAATAACAGGAAGGCTTTTAAAGGGTTTAAATAAAAGTATTTGGAATCCAAAATAAGGCATCTCCATCCAAGGAAGGCAGACAGATTGAATCAGATGTAATACCACAATTGTTTCACTAGTTTTATAGAGATAAAGGGTGGTGTAATATACATTATTACTTCTATTATAAAGCTTTAGGTTTAGCATTTAGATGCATATTTACATAATTGCCTGATGTCTTTGCTGCAGTCTGTAACCACGATGACGTACTGGACCAGGTTCACTATGTAGTGTACATTGTATCGTCCAGTTGCCCACTAAGGTAACGCCTATGCTGCAAAAAACATATGCCAGAATAGTTGGCAGTTCATTCCGATGTAGAGACCCCTAATAAATAAGGGACTAAGCTGACAGAAAATGAATGAATGAATGAATTTATATAGTTATTCATAATTAGTTATAATTAAACAAGTAATTTATTTCATTGTTTCTCATATGTCTCTTTGTCAGTTAAGATTTGTTACAGTAAATGGGTTGAGGAAAGACTGTAGAACATTACAAAAATAGAATAGAGAATAGAATTACACCTCATACTGTCCCCTTCACTTCTGAAAGGATGACTACCTAAAGGCTCTCTGAGCTATTTTATTGAAGACTGATAGAACATGGCTTAATCCAATCATCTAAATTCAGTCTAAATCTCCAGTAAAAGTTTAAGTAAAAATTCAAGATTCACCAGTACGATTTGTCCACACGTTTACCAAACAACAATATGCCTGATTAATTAGCAGGGTAACACCATTTAACCAGTATTTTTATCAACATGACATGATACAGTAGGAAACAGCAAACAGTGGTATATAATTAAATGCACAAAGGGAAGAAGTTTTCTTAAGTGAAGTTTCACAAACTAATTTTAAGAGAAGCACTTGATATGATTGATTGCGGATGGTCTCTCATCTGTAATCATTAGTAAATCAATCGGATCATTCCAAACTCACTACAAATAGCCCGTCTAGCCTTCATGTCTTATCTTCATTTTTTTGAGGAATCCCCCCATCCACCCCATTCCCCCTTTTCCTCCTTAACCAGGGGGAGCTCTCAAGAACTACCTGATCTTGTACCCCTTATATGCATACTGACCAGGTGGGAACCCTGGGCTCACTTATCTCAGAGCTTTGGGTTCTCTCCAAGGACAGCATGCCAAACCTGCTTATAGGATCAAGCAATATCCACTGTAAATGTGAACTCCTGAAATTATAAATTTCAACAAACCGTTTATACAATGAAAAAACAAAGATACATGTGAGAAACTATAATGATGAACAGAGGAGAAACATAACAGCAAACACCATGCAAGACAAAGAATTGAACAAACAGTAATACCAAAGTCCCTTTAATGGCTCGTTTCCACTGACTGGTACGGTACGGTTCGGTTTGGTACGGGTCACCTTTATCAGGCTTGCGTTTCCACTAACAAGGGTCCCCTTTTGGTGGGCGTGGTGTATGACAAAGTTTCAGTCGACGTCATTCTAGCTCGAGGAAATGTCTACAATAAAGCTGTATGGGTCGTTCACATATCACATGAGAAGCACTTCTCACAAAACAGATGCTTCATACACATAAATACTTGTGTAGAAATGTTTATTACTAACTTTTTAATGAACATGAGTTGATCATAACTGCAGATCAAAGACAGTGCGAAACAGCCTACTGTAACATCTGTAATTATATTAAATAACTAAATGAATGAACATATATAAACACATACAGCCCCTTACAGTCTCCGATATGTTCCCAACTACAGAAGAACTACATAAAGTAGACATTTCGCCCGTATTTAATGTGCTCCTTTTTTTCCAGCTTCTCCTTTGTTTCTTCGCGCTTCACTCTCGCGTTTGTCAGTGTCTGACAGGATCGGGTTTCAAAAGCACGTCAATAATCAAGCGCAGGTTATTATCATCAGCTCAAGAAGTTTGTCATTTCAGATATAATGTTAGACGCGCGGCGAGCGCTAGCAAGAAAGCGAAACTGCTAGCGCCTCAGACTGGCTCGTAAAAAACTACGGGGCACAGGGTAAATCTGCTCTTCTTCTTGGATTTGTGGCTGTCCATCAAGATGACGACAAGGTTTGTTTGAGCCCAGATCGACCATGGCTCGTTATTCTATGTATTTATAATTCGGCTAAAATCTCTCGCTGTGTTTTTCAAACATGGCGGGTTTTTTGTTTTCATTCTGGCTTGTTGCGTAAGCGAATGACGTATCTCTGTAAACCAATAGCGTTCAGCTGCGCGTGTGGCTCCGCCTTTTGGTACCCTTTCTCGTGTTTGGTACCCTTTCGAAAGGGTGCCGAAAAAGTGGTACGGTACGGTTCGGTTCGGTACGCTTTTTGACAGTGGAAACGGCCATAAAAGCGTACCAAACCAAACCGAACCGTACCGTACCACTCAGTGGAAACGGGCCATAAGGCAAGAAATTTCACTCTGCGGCCATCTTTGAAACACCTCTCGGGCAATATGCTCAGGCATGGGGAAACATCATATTCTCCAAAACTGTTTGCCAAGCTTACGATTACATTACATATTTGGAATCACCAATAGGATTAAACAACAACCGTCTCATAAGTTTTATTTCTGAATTTCCGAACCAAACAAATCCAGCATACAGCATGCTTAGGTTGCCCGAGCCAATGCACATGGGATCACGACACCAAACTCATTTATGGCCATTCTACTCATTATCATCCTCTGGATAATGATTCTCTGATTGCGCTGGTCCACAACTTGGTTTAAATGGCGAATCTTCTCCAGAAATGACAGCGACTTTTTGTTTGCATGTTTGTGGGTGTTTGAGTAGTTGCTGTCATGTGATACGTGTTTGACAGGACGGACTGTACCTTGTGTTTGTTTCATACAGATTATAAAACCATAAAACTTTTGTTTTCAAGTGCACTTGGTTCATTTAAAAGCACAGATTTCAAGCTTTATTTGGATATATTTCTTATGTCTGTGAAGCACGTATTCGCTGAGATTCCAGTGCATTTGCTGACCACCAAACTGTGCACACATCTGGTCCGAGTTCTCCCCTGGAGAAATGTCAGTCTATAGCGATCTATGATTGGCTCCACTACTAGTAGTCGGCGCTTTATTCACTATATTGACCATTACACCTTTCCCCATTGAAAACTATACGAGTGACACATCTTATGTATTCTATAGTCTTTGGTAATACCAAAGAGCTTAAAATGACCAAGAGGCGACACTCAATAGAAGTTCCATTGCAACAGCCACGCAATTCCGCCATTTTGGAGTGAAAGCGATCAGCCATCCATTGGATCTCATTGCTGTCGCGATGGCAAGCAGCTGCTTTGTTTTTTATTTTATTTATTTAAAAAGTGCTTTAAATCTGAGATGCAACCTGAAAGACGACAATACAACAACTACTATCACAATCATCAGCACTTTTAATAGTTTATTTTACAGGCTTATAATACGCTGTTGTTCTATTTTCATTTCAAAATGGCCACCGCACCATCTAGTGGCTGTTTCCTAAATCGCACTAGAGTGTCACCTCTTGGTGTTTTATGCTCTTTGGTAATACACAGGCAAATAAGCAGGTGTGCAACACAACCAGTAACCATGGAAACAATTATTTAGCAGGAACACAGAAAACTGTAACAAAACAGAGGAAAACAAGATCATACAAACTAGGAGTCCATGTCTGAAGCCACAGCCTATCCACACTATATAGTGCACAATATCAGCTGCCTGCCATTTTGTGGTGGGGTAAGCATTCTTAGTGAACGACTTCATTACCTACATTCGTTCACTACTTCTTGCTCACAATCCACTCTGAAAAAAATAAGACGGCTGAGGTGAACACTAGAGGCTGCAAATTTCATTCATAATTTAAACCAGGAGTCACTCGAGCGCATTGGAAACCCATCAAAAATAATAAGTAATGATGTTCATACACTTATAGGTTCTTAATGCTTTTTTTTTTCAATGAATTAATAATTGATATGATCTTCATATAATATGATCATTTCTATTTGCATTTTTATGAACAAATAAATGCAAATATAGTGTTTTCATTTAAAAATATAGTTAAAAAAATACAATAAATTTGACACGCAGGTCTTTTTGTTATTAAGCAATACAATTCACATGACAAATGAACAGTCAATATATAAAGCCAAAAAGGAAACAGGATGTGTGTAGGTATGGGCCGATATAAGTTTCTGATGGTGTGACAACCTTGGATGAAAATATAACAGTTTTGCGGTTTCACGGTATTGTGATTACTGCTCTAAAATATATATTTTTTAAATGTCTGAGCAAAAAACAAAAACGTTTTTCCCTTTTAAGCACAAAATATTTGATTTTAAGCAACATTTGAAATATTTTGTAACAGTAAACATGTCAGGCTAATTAATTCAAATGAATTATTGACTTCTGCTGTGTATTTTACAATTTAAAATGGCGTCTTTGGATAACTTTTTTTTTTTTTTTTTTTTTACCTTTTTATTGTGATAGGATAGTTGAGGACAGACAGGAAAACAATGGGAGCAGAGAGAGGGGAAAGATTGGCATAGGACCTCGAGCCGGGAATCGAACTTGGGTGCACTTAACCACTTGGCTATTGGTGCCGACTTAGATATCTTTTCTGCTGGAGATACTGTTGTCCTAAAAAACTAAACAAAAAATAAATAAATAAATAAATCGTACACATACCATAGGAACGGTATCACAGGAAATGTTGACGGTTTTAAAACCTTGACTTTTCTAAACTGGGGTATAGACCAATTACCAACCTACGTCACACGGGTCCCCGGTTGCAAAAAAAGACAGGCTGAAATAGTAAACATGTCATGTCGTGCAATAGGATGCCAAATTCGTCTAAAAGTCTAAAATAGACAACTTAACTTTTACCATACACCACACAGCTTTAATGCTAACTGCAGATGTCTTTGGCTAAAAAAGGAGCTGAATGAAGTGATGACCTAATTAGAAATGTTCGACTCTGCAGTTCTCCTGTTATATCAGGTAAGTTCACGCTATGCTGAATCATACACATTACTCGTTTTTGATAGCATAAATGATTTCAGCGAAAACAGTTACATATGGTTAATTAAACTGTGGACAGTGAATGGAGAAAGTCCGAATGTGCGAATATAAAACCAACTTTACCTTTATGTGTATGTTCACATACCCTGCCATACAGGTGTAGTTCACTGTCAGAATGCAGTTGTCCCAGGCCTTGAATAGCTCTGTCTTCTTTCCTTGTCTTTGGCTAAGCAAAACCTCATTTTTTAGCACTGCAAAGTTTTGAATCTGGTAATCATGGAACATTATTTCTTGCACATGACTACACAGGACAACATTGTTGGCATCCAAAGACTTGTAGGCCTTTAACTTTTCTCTTGTAAAATCACTTGGAGCTTCAATGAGATTGTATATTTGTGTCTGGATGCTTGGTCATTTCGTCTTATCCAATATCCATTGGGAGGGTGCTGTTGCAAATGGACCTGTCAGTTGAACACCGCTCACTTCAACGTTAATTTTACCGAATCACTGGGTGACGAGCTGTTATAATACGCTGAAAGCAATATGTAAATAATATATTCAATATGTAATCAATATATCTTATTTCTAATGCAACAACAAACTCTGTACCGCATAGCATGTCATTCCCTCGCTGTAAATGCTAGCGCTCCTGTTTTTTTTTCTGCCACCTCCCTGCGCACGCATCCTGAATGTTTACAAACATGGTAATTGGTCTATACCTTGAAAACGGTTGTCGTCCCATGCCTAGATGTGTGTGCGTAATGTTCATGATGAAACGACACGACAACATGATCATTGTACGAATTTGCTCACATATTTTCATTCGCTCTTTCTTTATAAAGAATACTCAACTGGCATTCACTTCAGTGAACGAGTGAACAAGTGAGCAGTTTTAGACATGAAACAAAACACAACTGCAACACTGTCATGCATAATGAACATTTATCTGGATTAAGGTTAGAAGCACATTACACATGCTACAAAAGATATGCATATCTATATATACACACGCACACACACACCACATATGTGTTTTTTTCTAAGGTAGAAAAGCATGTCACCTTTTGAAATTCCTCTTCAAACTATGACCACCCACTTGCTCTCTGCCTTGTTAGGTCTTAGTGTTGCAATGCCGTGGGGTGTGCTTTTGCCCTGTCACCCACGTCGCTAAATGAAACCAGTCTCTGGCTAAACACTAACCTGTTTTATCAGCAGTGGAACAGCTGCTTGCTTTCATGCAATGCCCTCATGTTTTTTCACAAGTGTGCCTAGTATTTTATTGTTGTTGTTATTGTTTTCTCTGACACTCATTATATGCAGTTACACTACAATGCCACCCAATATGGTTATATTAGCATGGTAATTGAAATTTATAAAGCAATTGCCCTGGAGAACACGGAAAGGTCCCTGATCCAGTTGTTGTTGCGTTAAAAGCATAACTAGCCAAGTGTAATTAAACCCTGTAACTTGGTTTCCATGACAACGCGTCTGCATCCCCCCTTGACTGTTTTCAATTTAAGACAAGATTAAATAATTCCTCCAGGGAAAAATCTCAGCAATTACGATGTATCGGGTTCTCCAAACCGATATTAAGTAAACTGACCTATATGTTTTGCCAGATGCCTCAAACAAAACGTTTCGCCTTGGGTCAAGACTTGTCTTGACTAATCCATGTCAGTACAGCTAAAACAGAAAATGTTAATCTGGGAAATTCAGATAAACAGCAGAACATAAATGGAACGCAACATGTTAAGAGAGTTAAAATAAGTCATAAAACATTGACTAATTTAGAGAATTTAACATAATCAGAATTATTAGCCCCCTTTTGAAGTTTTTTCTTTTTTTTAAATTTCCCAAGTGAAGTTTCATAAACCAATTTCGAGAGGAGCACGTGATATGATTGAGCACGTCTGGTCACTCATCTGTAATCAGTAATAATCCAATCAGAGTGATCCTAGTTTACTATAAATGGATCATTTTCTCCCTAACGTTTTATCTTCGTTTGGAAGAATCCCCTCTTCCACCCCTTCTCCTCCTTTTCCTCCCTTTTCTAAAGGGGGAGCTCTCGAGACCTACCTGATCTCGGATCTCCTGATATGCTTATCGACCGGGCGGGAGCCCTGGGCTCAAATATCTCCGAGCTGAGGGTTCTCTCCCGGGACAGCATGCCAAACCTGCTTTAAACGCCAAGCATATCTAAGTGGGAACTCTTGAAATGATGTTTAACAGAGCAAGGAACTTTTCACAATATGTCTGATAATATTTTTTCTTCTGGAGAAAGTCTTATTTTTTATTTCAGCAAAAATAAAAGCAGATTGCAATTTTCTAAAAGCCATTTTAAGGTCAAAATTATTAGCCCCTTTAAGCTATATTTTTTTCGACAGTCTACAGAACAAACTATTGTTGTACAATAACTTGCCTAATTGCCCTAACCTGCCTAGTTGACCTAATTAACCTAGTTAAGCCTTTAAATTTCACTTTAAGCTATACAGAAGTGCCTTGAAAAATATCTAGTCAAATATTATTTACTGTCATCATGGCAAAGATCAAATAAATCAGTTATTAGAAATTAGTTATTAAAACTATTATGTTTAGAAATGTGTTGAAAAAAAAAATCTTCTCTCTGTTAAACAAAAATTTGGCAAAAAAAATAAACAGGGGGCTAATAATTCAGGGGGGCTAATAATTCTGACTTCAACTGTATATTCAAAAATGCTGTTTATTAAAAATTAATGACTAAAATACTTTAAAGGCAATTTAATTAAAATATAACAATTAATTACATTTTAATTTACAACTAATCATTGCAATTCATTAATTTTCCTTCAGCTTAGTCCTTTATTTTTCAGGGGTCGCCACAGCGGAATGAACTGCCAACTATTCCAGCATATGTTTTACACAGCAGATGCCCTTCCAGCCACAACCCAGTACTGGAAAACACCCAATCTTTACAATATTTTTATTATTATTTTTATTATTATTAATTAATTAATTAATTTTTTATTATTATTAATATATTTTAAAATGACAAAAACAAACCAAACACACTTAATGCACAACAAAAATAGAAATTATTAAAACAACTAAAACATTGTCAAATTAATCGCATTTTAGTTTACATTATTAATTATTTCTGTCCTAATATCAAGTTAAATCAGAGTTATATTTTGATACTTTGAATCTGTGAATGAAAATGTAAATCGGACTGCACTATATTTATATATCAAATCTGTGAAAATCTATGAAAATTAATTTTGCTTTGATGACATCTCAAAATAAACCTGACATAAATGTAAAAATACTTAATAGCAAACCCGCTGTGAATATCCTCCCTTAATTTACATTTTTATAAACTGATTGAGAAAATATTTGGATTTATAAAGCATTTACAATCCTAACATTTCAGATTTTTTAGGACAACACCACCCCTTCTAATCTAACCGAATGTTATTTGAATCAAGCCCATTCCTCTCAACTGATGCATATTCATAAAATGATTTTCAGTCCTTTTCAGCCATCGATGCTAGCAGATTACTTAAATATGAGAAAATGAGTTGACTTTGCTGATGAATGTTTAATGAGAAGCAACTTGGCCTAACGTGACTCTTACTGATGGTCTTGTCAGTAGGAAATGCAGAACAGAGTTAGTGCGCATGACGGAATGAACTGTGAAATTAATACATGAAGTAAATGTTTACTAGTCAAGCTGTGCAACATCTGCTAGCATAATGGCTCTAATGATTCTTACTGCATTGCTAAATGATCAGAACGGGAAGCTAACCGATTCTCCAAAACCTCTTAAAACCCCTTAAAATTGCGATTTTGTAGTTTTATTTCATCTGTTAACATCATCAACCATGCTATACACATATACATATATATATTAATTCTTTCAGTGTGTACATCCATTATTCATCAATAAACCTGAATCAGATAAATAGAAATGAATCAGAATAAATTTAACAAAAATTTATAATCTTTAATTTATCAAACATTCTGTGTAATGACAATTTTGCCCCCAATACTAGCTACTTAAAAAAAATAACAACACATAAATAACCCATTTTCCACTATTAAAAGTATTAAATAAAAACACACTGGAGTGCATTAGGAAGGATCCATGGGTGTTAAAGGCTCTTTATAAAAACACATGCCAATAAAGAACCTTACATTTTTAATAGTGCATAGTAAAGACTATATTTACTATTTAAAAGACATATAAAATAAATAGCATTTCTATAACCTGCTGATATTCCTGCTTCAATAAGAAATCATCAAATAACAGAGAAAACTATATCAAAGCAGAAACATCAAAGCATCACGTGTGGGCATTACGAATCAGAAACTAATATTTAGTGATCTGTGATGTAAAACAGAACAGTTAAAAATGTGTTATTCTGTTCTACCGAGTTAATATTTAATCAAATGCAAGAGCAGATGTGGATGAAGTCTCTCCACTAAGTATTCCCATTTAACCCACAGGACTCAAAATAAAATTTAAGTAAATATAGACTCTTTCAGAGGTTTAACATGTTCTGTTGATATCAGCTCTAACACAGTAAACTACTGGAAAGTGGAAACATTGACTCCTTAAAGGGATCTTTTCATCCATTTAAACAGTTTTTAAAAATCATATTAATTAATTTATTTGTAACCTACACTGTAAAAAATGTCAGTAAATGAACAGTTTTCCATTTTTAAGATTCATGTTTTTATTTTTCCGATTATTAATGCTTTTGAACTGCATTGATCTTTAATCCAACAACTTTTAAAGGGCGCCTATGATGAAAATCATCTTTTTTAAGCTGTTTGGACAGAACTGTGTGTATGTGTAGTGTGTCCACTGTCATACTGGAGTGATATAAACTCAACAAGTCTCTTTTTTTAAATTTACTGACGTTAAAATAGGACCAAAATCCCAATGATTTTGAGACCCACAGCAACGTGATGCAGGATTGCGGTTTTCCCTACCACTGAATTGATTTACAGGTGCCATGTCTCCATAATAACATGTATACACATGTTCGCAAAACATTTTTTGCAAAGAAACTGAGATTAAAACATGTTACAACTCTCTATGATCAGCTGCAGCTCAATAATTCATTTTAAAACAGAGCATGTTTGTAATAAAGACAGTAAAACCGCTATGTCATTCTTAACTGCTATAATCACCACAGCCACATGCTATCAGTAAACGCTAATGTGTGTGTGTGTACTGTAAACGCCATTTGTGTGTGACTCATCGTTTCAGAAAGGCTTGAATAAACTCCACAATATTCATTCATTCATTCATTCATTTTCTTTTCGGCTTAGTCCCTTTATTAATCTAGGGTCGCCAACTTATCCAGCATATGTTTAACGCAGCGGATGCCCTTCCAGCTGCAACCCATCACTGGGTAAAAATATCAAATAATACCAAATACCAAAAATACCAAATAAACTTAATTGGTATTTTTGACTAATAAATGAATGAATAAATAAATAAATAAATGAAGTTAAGTAAATATTAGTTATATTTTCATATTTTTATAAGGCTATACGAGTAAGTGACAGCATTGTCTGGGACAAGAAGTGGCTGTCAGCTGTCATATGTGATTTACGGCCAGGTTAAATATTTGTCAGCATCCATTTGGAGAGGCTGCCTGAACCAATCGCTGTTCTCCAGAAACATGCATTGTGCTACTGTTAAAACACAATGAGCGGCTGACTGCTGTGATGACAGGCTGGATGGAGCATCATCCACTCAGCACAGCTCGCTGAATGTCACATCCCAGAATCAAATCACACTGTGGATATGGTAAGGTACTGACGGTGTAAATGCACTATACAAAACCCAAATGCACAATTAATTATATGACGTTTTAGATGTAGCCTTAAAAAGTTACAGGAAAGTTGACTTAATGATCAAAATTTTGTTGTTTGCTGAGCATGAGAGATATTTGGTGTTTTGTTCATCATTATCAGTGGCATAACAGAACTGTGGATGCATTGTTATTTTGGGATTCTGGCTGGAGAAAGTGCTAAATGCTGGGCTGTAAGCCAAAGTGATGAATGTACAATAACTAGCTGGTGGCAGCATTATGGGTTTATGGGAGAAAGGAACCATTTTCAGCGTGTTTGTTAGAGCTGCACTGGTTAAAGGCAGATTTCAGCATTGATGGGAATATATGCGAAAACAGATTTATACCTATTTTTAAAGAGCCCCAATTAGGCATTATAAAACGTCATATTTTGGTTTTGAGGGTCTCCAACAACACATGTAAGGTCAAAAAACACATTTATTGTCTTATAATATGCATTTATTTTTACCTAATTACTCCTTCCACAATTTACAGGGCCCTACACAACTTGCATAATGTGCGTAATATAGGGCGAATCGGTACTGTAGAAGCTATATTTCTCTGAAAATGAACTCATGTACTGTTAAAACCTATTGGTTCAGTATTTTTTAAATAGGCTTATTTATAAAAGAAAGTTTTATTTAGCAAGGATGCATTAAACCTTTAATAATGACAATAAAGATATTCCATTTTAAAAGCAGCTATAAATGCATTATATTTGCAGAAGAGATCGGTTTAAAAATATTGTTTTAGCACAGATATCCAAACTATCCCCAAACCTAAATTTAAATAATATCTTAACATGACATTATAGTTCAAAAATAGAACTTTTTTATTATCCTGAGTATTTGTTTTATTATAAGAGAGACTGTGATTAGCGATTCTACAGTTTACAGCAGGAGCGCCCAAACTTTTTCTTATGAAGGGCCAAAAACCTGTGACTGTGGGCCGAAGTTAAATATACCAAACTTCATTGTATTAAATTCGCCATTCGCCATATTAATTAATGATGCAGTATAATTTTTAGCATTTTATAATGAACATATTGCAACAAAAGATAAACAATCCCATTTTTATGGAGTTCAATGCTGAAATCACTAGTCGAGCTGCTCCTGCCTTTCCTTTAATTTGCATCTGTCAAATGACAGTATTTAAGTTTCGCTTCACAGCAAGAAGGTCACTGGTTGGAGCCTCGGCTGGGTCAGTTGCCACTTCTGTGTGGAGTTTGCATGTTCTCCCTGTGTTCGCGTGGGTTTCCTCCAGGTGCTCTGGTTTTCCCCACAGTCCAGAGACATGCGGTATACTGCAAGTGAATTGAATAAGCTAAATTGTCCATAGTGTTTGTGTGTAAATGAGTGTGTATGGATGTTTCCCAGTGATGGGTTGCATCTGCTGCGTAAAACATATGCTGGATAAGTTGGCGGTTTATTCCGCTGTGGCGACCCCGGATTAATAAAGGGACTAAGCCGAAAAGAAAATGAATGAATGAATGAATGAATAACGTGGAAATATCAGAGTATTTTAATTAACTGTGCAAGAGACTCACTAACGTAAAAAAAAACACTCATAAATGATTCAAATGGCTTTCAACAAAAGGAAGCATGTCCTGCCACAGTAAAACAGGATGCAGCAGGATGAGTGAGAGATGATGATATGGCTAAGTGACAGGCAATGTCACCTGGGAGACTGAATCACAGTTCATTTCCTACATGGATCAGCCCACGTCTCTGCTACTATGGAAACAACCCGGTACCTCCAAGTAAAAAAAGTGAGGATCAGTTGAGGTTAGGGGTCAACAAAGTTCAAAGGGATCAAAGGGTTAACCAGGCGAAATGCTGAAAACATCCACACAAAGTGCACTCAGAACCCAGCATGCGATGGGGGTTTTCACTGTACAGCAGCCCATCTCAGCGATTGAAAAAGTCATTAATTATATATGAGAGAACGTCTGCTGAAAGATGCAATGACACATCCGAACGCATACGCTCTGACACACAAGCAAACAAAGCCCTGAAAATGGACATCACTCTAATGTTTTAAGACATGTATGAAGCTTGAATGAACATCAGCACTCCACCGGCAGTAGTAACTCAAAGAGAACGCTTGACATGGTTTTTATAGCTCAGGTGAGGTCGGTGTAGCTGAACATTTCAGAAGGTTAAATTACATATCGCTAATAAAATAAAGCACACAAAGGGCTTCCAAAACTGCAGCACCGGGGACAAGGAAATCTGTTTAGAGCAGCAGGCGGTTTTCTTTGTAAACTGAGTTAACCCACTTTTTCAATGGCATTTGGTGGCATCAGATTGCTCAATGATTCGCTGTTTGCTGTGGGTTTTTTCTAAAACAAACAGGGTATGTTTACTTGAAAACAACTGACATCTTTTAATGCATTGTAGTTATTCATTTAAATGACAATGGTATTTTTGGTGTCTGACAAAGCACACTTTTGAAAAATGGTTTTAAAGGGGGTGGTCTCCTATGATATCATATTTTAAACTTTAGTTGATGTATAGCTGTGTGAACATAAACAACATCTCTGAATGTAATATGCTCAAAGTTCAAAGCAAAAGGAAGACATTGGCTTTTACAGAGTTAGCTTAGCAAGTCCTACAGCGAACACATTTTGGGGACTACTAAAAAAATACATCCGGGTTAATGAGATCATAAACCCTTCAGATTACGCGCAGCAACAGGGAGTGGCCAGAGGCACTGTAATGTTATAGCAGAGAAAGCTAATATGTCGTCCAAACGTTGCAATTTCCACAGAGCTTCTTCTGTTTCTGTATTTTGGTTTCCAAAGGTCACAACACAAAGAGAGAAGTGCGTACAGTTTAATTTTAATTATGTTCCAGAGAATTATTAAAAAAATATATAGCTAGCATTTGACAAAGGAGAACTTAGAGAATCTCTCCCAGTTCAGTGCTGGATTCAGCTAAAAACTCCTCAAAGAAGGAGCAGCTCCAACCATAACACACAAAGCTGTGAATTGTGAGCCACAACCTGTAAGTGTATTTATTTGTTCAAATTGATCTATTACTTGCATTGTGCCTAGCGTTAACGATATGTTGTAGCAAGGACGTAAAGAAGGATATAAACAACGGAAAATGCTGCTTGGCACCATTAACAATTTAGCTACAAATTCATATTTATCCGTCAAACTGCTGTAAACACCCACAATTTTCAGTAGCGCTGCAGTGTCTCTCTATGCGGCCGCTTTCCCTGCGTTATACATCTCAAATAGCAAACTCGAAAAAGATATGAGAACGTTTTATATTACTTACACACTCTTATAACCCAAATATACATGAAAGACACCTGTCAGATTTTATTTTAGAGAGCAGGCATGAGGTTCAGCTGTGTCCTTTTTACATTTTTCACAAACTGAAATGGCTAACAGCTCTGACTGACAGTAGTTACCCAACAGAGATGAAGCACGTGCTTGTAGGGCCATGACGCTTTTCCTGGCGACTTGGAGCCAATGCACAAATAACAACACATTATGTTAGCTGACCAATCAGAGCCTCTTAAAGGTGGGCCTTTAGAAGGAACTAGCAAATATGACATTCGTTTACATGTTAGCTGAGTAACTATATATAATCAAAGTAAGATGTATGAAAAAAAACGTGATTCTTTTCACAAATGAAGCATGAGCACACATTCTTTGAAACATAACCAAGCCTTAAAAATACACCCTGTACCCTTTAAAGCTGAAGCTTTTGAAATTATAGTGTCATTTGTAGACAATCAAATTTTAATTTTGTGAAATTACCACATCATGCACATATGCATAGTCTATAAGCACGAGCTGGAACTTGACAATTATAAAAAATGGTGAACAACAATGGGGTGTATGCTAGTACAGCAGATCAACCAGCCTGATCTCATGAGGAAACATAACTATTTTACGTTTTTTTCAGTTTAGTGGGTAATTCATACAAATTCATATTTGTATGAGTTTAGTCATATGAAAATGTACAATTTTAAAAAGGAGGCGTGGGATCCAACCACACCCCTAAACCCAACCATCATTGGGGGATTAGCAAATCACACTAAATTGTATGAATGAGATCGTAAGAATTTATACAAATTAACCAGTAAATCAAAAAGTTGCAAATTGCCATGAGATTGTGTTGGATCAACACGAACAAGGATTGTTTAGAGTAGTTTTTCCCAACCCTGTTCCTTGAGGCACACCAATAGTACATATTTTGGATTTCTCCCTTAACTGACCCAATCATTTCAGGTTTTGGAGTCTCTACTAATGTTCTGATGAGTCGATTCAGCTGTGTTTGAGTAGAAATTGATTAAGTTGAAAATGTGTACTGTTGGTGTGCCTTCAGGAACAGGGTTAGGAAACATTGTCATCTTTACGGTTGTGTGGAAAAAAAAAATCAATATTCACACAGAATGTGTATTTCTTTTTGTATGTGGTTCTATTGAGGCAGATTTATGTGAACTTTTAGCAAAACAATATAATAATGCTTCTATGTGAGTCTTGTTCAATAGGAATTGAGCCTTTTCTATAATACTATTGTTTGTTTAATTAATAAGCTATGACTCACAGGTTTAACCCACTCAACATGATTCAAATATTAGCTACATCGTGCATAATAGTACCGCTAATACCTTACAATACTCTCATTTTCACAATTTGGTCAATAAGTTTTAGGCCATGCATTTTGGCACAGAAACAAGAAAGTACTCTTATTATTCATAAAACGAAAGTGAGCAAAAGAGGGCTGGAGAGCGGAATGTACATCACCACGCGAGTGTCAGTGCTGATGGCAGCTTAGAGTACTGATAGTTATGCAGTTTTACTTAATCATGTAATGAGAATGGTGAAAGAGGGCTAACCTGAGAGCTGCTGCAGCAGGATATTAACATGAAGAGCTTTTTCAGATATACAGCAGCAAAATATAGCCTCTGACACTTATGATAAGAGGTTCTTTAAAAAGAGTTGCGTCTCCAGTAGTTACTATTTGCAGGATTTTTTTTAATGGTATAATTAGCCAAATCTATTTGAGGATAATCAGCATGTTTACAGTCATATACTGTAAGAAGAATCTTGTGATTAAATGTAAAATCTTCAAAAAAAAACAGTTAGAATTAAACAGTGATAATGGTGAATTTGGTAATTGTGCAACAAAACTTTTACAAAATACAGCAAAAAAATAAAAAAGTTGATTACATATATTATTTTAAATATACGTGTAACGGAAGTCAGCTAGTGAAGTGCTATGCAGGTAAACCTCCCTCATCTGACCTCTAAAGGTGCTCTAGCGACAGACGCTAGAGGCCATGGTCTTTAGCATCCTTGTTAGAGCAACAGACTGCCATACAAAGAATCGCAGACTCGATCCCAGCTCAGCTCATATGTGGGTTACATATGTTATCATTTTTATATACATGTTTTTGAAAGTCCAAATTATTCTTATGTGAAGAAGCATAAAATATACATTTTGCAGAAGGTTTAGGCTGTTTATGTCTAATGAAAACTAATGGGATCTAAATAAACAAACTCTACTATATATATATTTTTACAGTGGTGTGAAAAAGTGTTTGCACTAGGGCTGCACGATATTGAAAAATTCTAACATTTGCGATATTGTTTTATTCTGCGATATGTGTTACGATATAAAATACAATTTCATTAAATGAGTTGAATAACTATTTGGAAAGAATTTAGCATTTTAGATGGATTGGGATGATTCTGTAGGGGAGAACATATGCATAAATTATAAGAAATAATCTACAAGCATAGATAAATTCAATAAAGAAAAACATACCAATTAAATAAACAAATGTTTTTTCAATAAGTCAAACTGTATTCAGGTGTACAGTAACTGAATAATCAAATGTAAAATAATACTGCATAGTCTTTCGGATGACATGTTAAACTGAGGTCCTGACTCTCTGTGGTTGTTGAAAATCCCATGGCACTTCTCATAAAGAGTAGGGGTGTAACCCCGGTGTCTTGGCCAAATCCCTCTATTGGCCCTTACCCATCATGGTCTCTAAATCATCCCCATCTACCAAATTGGTTCTATCACTGTCACTTCACTCCACCAATAGCTGGTGTGTGGTGAGCGCACTGACACCGTTGTCCTGTGGCTCCCATCGCATCATCCAAGTGAATGCTGCACACTGGTGGTGGTGTGGAGAGACCCCCCTCATGATTGTGAAGCACTTATGTGCATGGCCATACACAATAAATGCACTATATAAATACACTCATTACATTTTTACATTATTAGTCTTCATTTAATGAACTATTTAATCATTATTCATTTGTCAATGAATCCTGAATGCTTTTAAAACCCACATTTGCACATTACTGATTTCTTA
This sequence comes from Danio aesculapii, assembly GCF_903798145.1. NCBI lineage: Eukaryota > Metazoa > Chordata > Actinopteri > Cypriniformes > Danionidae > Danio > Danio aesculapii. The sequence goes on along the minus strand of NC_079446.1, from coordinate 30,744,183 downwards.
TGTTTAAATTAGTTTGATAATCTGAAACATTAAAGTCAGACAAACATGCAAAAAAAAAAAAAAAAAAATTTCAGTAAGGGGCAAATACTGTTTCACACCACTGCATAAGAAAAGTTCAAATGCCTCTTTAAATGTTGTCTGAAAATGTATTTTAAAATGGGTATTTTTTCTTAGACTCGTGTGTAAGATGAATAATTTCTCTATTACTGCGATGAATAGGTTTTCATTGACTTTAAAGTGAAATAATTTAACAAACAGGATGCTCATTTTAGGAGAAAATTTTATATGGCATTTAGAGACTTTTGCAGCATTTTTTTTTTGTATGCGTCACAGAAGACATAAGTGAATCCAACTGGGACTGCACAATATATCATTTCAGCATTGATATTGCAATGTGCACATGGCAAGACCTGCAATGTTAAGTAGGAATTATAGTTGGCCAGGAGCTACAGAACACGTGATTTGTAGAGTTTAACCATAATAGAGTGAAAGTCTATCATGTGCATGTTTTTAAGGCCTGTGACTGAGCATTTAAAGAGAGTTTAAAACATTTGGGAACAAACAAATCTGATGTTTAGAGGTGTAACAAAGATGAATTTTACTTAATTATTTATACTTAGAATTTACTTAGAATTTTTGTCTTGTTTCGGGTCCACATTTCAAAGCAAAAACTAAATTATTTTACTTACCCCATTTGTGGAGAATTTAGCGAATTAGCGAAAAGGTGAAAACAAAACAACATTTTTACTTGATCTAAGAATTTGAGATATTTTGCCAAGAAACAAGGTAAAAAAGCAAAGTAAGAAAAGCTTTTCTTGCATTGTGATTATTTAATTTAAATACTCCACAGAAAACTGCCAAATGGAGTTATTCAAACTCATTTGAAACTACATTCATATCAAAATATCTATCACAGAAAAATACAACATCACTATATCTTATTTTTCCAATATCATGCAGCCTTAAATCCAACAATTCCAATAACTTAAATTATGTTGTTTAAAAAAATTGACCACAGAATTCCAAAACAGATTGATCAAAATCAAGTATTTCCATCTACAAATGTAATAATATAGATGACACAGAAAAGTATGAGCCTCTGTGGCATTTCTCTCATAAGTGTTGGCAGAAGTGTTATAGATGAGATATTTGCATTCATATAATCATTACTGTGTGTAAAAGCATCATCGAATGGCCTGTGGCAGTGACAGCACTTAACTATCAAGTGAAGTTTTCCTGCAGAAATGCAGTTGGCAGCAGCCTGATAATTAAGGAGCAACATCTGTTCCTGTTGTTATGAAGGCCACATCTCGTACAATCTGAGGCATTAGCTGATGCCCAAAAGAGCACAGAGGTGTTAAAAGGTTGTGACACAATGCCAGAGGCTTAGAGTTTGTCTTAAAAACATCAGCTGGCTGCAGAAAAAGAGAGTTAATTAAGCAATAAGGTGCGGGAAACCATGCTATATTGTGATTACAAACTGTAGTCGCGTCTAGGGTGTTATTGCTTTTTTAACAGTTAACAAAAAACATTACGTATATGTGTTACCTTTTTCTGAAAATGTTCTAGAGACTGTAACTTTTTCCATTCATTTTGTCATTTAGTTTTTTTAACCTAGATGCCAGCATTGTTTTTTGCTGTAGTTTGTAATACATGGAGGATTTTTTTCAGTGTAATATTATGTCTGTTGCTAAGGATTCTGCACACTGATGTGTTTAGTGGTGTGATCATTGCACTTTTTAAATGTACACTAAAAGCTCTATGGCTATTGACCAATCAGCATCAATGAATGGAACTATTCCTTATATAATGCTGCATAACATTTGGATGTGCTAATATGCAAATTATAATACAGGACAATTTAAATAAATTAATGACAGGGATTATGAGCACTTTTGATGGAAGGCAGAATGAAAACAAGCAGTGCATGGTAGTAGTACTGTAGTACTACTGTATGTACAGTATGTACATTACCTGTCTTGTCACCTATCCAAGTTTTAGGAACAACAAACAATAACTTGACTTCTAGTTGATCATTTGGTATCAAAAGGGGCTTAAATGAAAGGCAAAGGCCTCTAGATTACGCTTATTTTTCCAAAATAAAATATGATGATGCCTTGATTATTAATTAATTAATTAATTAGGAGAGTAAGGTCTGACTTTGCTGAGACAAAAGTCTTGTGACTTAACAGAAATAATGAACAGTATAAAATATAAAATCATGGTGCAGAGGAAAAAATTAATAATGTGTATGACTCCTATGATCTTGGACGACTGCATTCATACATCTCTGCAATGACTCGAATAACTTACTAATAAAGTCATCTGGAATGGCAACGAAAGCATTCTTGCAGGACTCCCAGAGATCATCAACATTCTTCGGATTCATCTTTAATGTCTCCATCTTACCCCAGACACACTCAATAATGTTCATTTCTGGTGATTGGGTTGGCCAATCCTGGAGCACCTTGACCTTCTTTGCTTTCAGGAACTTTAGTGTGGGAGAATAAAAAGGAGCACTATCCTGATGGGGAATTTGCCCTGTCATTGTGGTTTGTAATGTAATAGGCAGCACAAATGTCTTGATACCTCAAGCTGATGATGTTGACATCCACTCTACAGATCTGTCACACGCCCTCACATTAAATGTAACCCCAAACCATGATTTTTCCTTCACCAAACTTGACTGATTTCTATGGGAATCTTGAGTCCATACGGGTTTAATAGGTCTTCTGCAGTATTTGTGATGATTAGGATGCAGTTCAACAGATGGTTCATTGGAAAAACTACCTTCTGACACTTTTCCAAATGATCAACAAGAAGTCAAGTTATTATTTGTTGCTCTTACAGCTGGGATCGACGACAAGACTTTTGTCAGGTAGTGTATAGTTATATATAGAAAATGTCTGTGAGATTTACTGGTATGGTGAGTAAAATATTGTAGCATGTGCTGTGTATAGTGGAAGTGGTAGTGTAGTTAGGAAATAGCCAGTATAAGATTTTGACGATATGATAACCTTGGTAAAAATCTTACGGTTTCACGGTATTGTAATTACTGCTCTACAATGTTATATTTAAATGTTAGGGTTAAAAGAAAACAACTCTTTTACCCCAACTGAACACAGTATATTTTTGTTTTAAGAAACATGTAGAACATTTTGTAATATTTGTAATATTATCAGGAAAAATAATTAGAATAAATAATTGAAATCTTCTTAAATAAATTAAATTGCAGTCATTTGTATAAACCTGCAGCTTAACAATAATCAACATAAATACAATTTTCAAAAACAAATCATTCTAAATGGAAAAATGCTGTCACTTGTTGACTAGTACTAGTATGTGTTGTATATGTAAGGCATAATCAATGGATTGTTATGCGTTTAAAGGATTTCAGTTCCAGTTGAGGTCAGAATTGTTTTTGAAAAATGGATGTGGAGAGCTATGAGCAGAAGGTAGGGGAGTAGGCGTGATGGGGCAAAGCAGGAGAGAAGAAAAAAAACATCATTTGTAAGTGGCTCATACCTATTCTGACATAAAATATTGTAGGTAACAAAATGAGAATGCAATATATGTGCAATGCAATGAGTGTAAGAAAATGCACTATTTTATATTTAAAGAGTGTTTTTAGTGACTTTACACTGAAACTTGTCTATAGCACTTGTTCACTGCTGCTCTTCTAGTTGTGTAAATTGCTTCCTTGTCCTCATTTGTAAGTCGCTTTGGATAAAAGCGTCTGCTAAACGACTAAATGTAAATGTAAATGTTTATTTTCTGAACTTAGACATAAAATGCCTGCTTTGAAGGGACATAAAATCCTCAGGCACTGTAGCGTTTAAAAATCTTATCTGTGTCAGCATTTGAATGCTGTGATAATCCACTGACTGATCAGCTGATAGACACAGCTTTCATTTGCTCCAGTGTTTCATTCATTCATTTTCGGCTCAGTCCCTTTATTAATCTGGGGTCACCACAACGAAATAAACCGCCAACTTATCCAGCATATGTTTTACGCCGTGGATGCCCTTCCAGCTGCAACCCATCACTAGAAAACATCCATACACACTCATTCACATATACACTAGAGCTGCACGATTCTGGCTAAAATGAGAATCACAATTTTTTTTTTTTTTTTTTTTGGCTAAAAATAAAGATCACGATTTTCTTACGATTCTGTATTTGTAAAACAAAGGTTAATGTGAGTAGGCTACTATTATTGTCATTTCTCAAACATATGGTAAAACAACAATAATATAATGTGTGGGTCTACTATTGGTTAAAATGCTCAATACTGTATAGACTTGGAATGGTGGACTTGAATAGACTTTAAATTTGTCCTGGTCAGTAATGCACAGTAAAGTGAAGACATCAGAATACAACTATAATTCTAAAGTTGAATTATTATGTTTGAGTCATTTGCTTGCAATTTGTCATTGACAACATTATTAGAACATTTGTTTTCTACTGGTAAAAGCAGACATTTGTCATTATCGGATTCCCTCTTGCGTAATATTCAACATTATATAGGCTACAGTAATTATACTAACCCTGTTAAACATTTATTCTCATGCACAACACTGCGTTCACTATAAAAGAAAAGCATTTTAAATGCTTGTCTTAATCATTACTCTAAAATGCGATATGATCATTTAAATGATGTGCACGCTTTCGGTTTCATTTTCACCGCTAAGTGCTGTTCATACTTACCGTTTGGCTCTCAAGTGATCACTCTGTGCCACAAACTGAATGTTGTTATTTACAACTGTATTACCTGTTATTCACAGCCTTTGCAGGTTCCGTTTACTAAAGTAGACTTCATTCACAGGCACCCGCCCGCCCTCTTTGTGGTAACAGGTCATGGTCAGCTCATGTCACGTGTGATTTTGCAGTTGTGAATACGTCATTATGTGAAGACAGAAATAACATTTTTTGGGTGAATTATACCTTATAAATACAGTATGTGACTCTTTCAACACCATTTGGATGTGTCCATATTGCTGAACAACACATTTGTGCAGCCTCCTTAACTTGAAAATATGATTGGCAGAATTGTAGAAATGCTGGATTAAGATTGTCTAGGAGGTTGAATCGAGATCGATATCTTTTTTCGATTAATCGTGCAGCTCTAACATACACTATGGACAATTACCCAATTCACCCATACCACATGTCTTTGGACTTGTGTGGGGAAACCGGAGCACCCGGAGGAAACCCACGTGAACACAGGGAGAACATGCAAACTCCACACAGAAATGCCAACTGACCTAGCCGAGGCTATGCTCCAGTGTCCGTATCATAAAAGCCAATCCCAGTCCAAATTACCAGGACCGCAACTCATTATGAAAGCCTATATAACTTCTAGTGTGTAGTCTCACAGCTTGATCAAATTATTCAGAAGCAGCTCTTCTCAAAGAATAAGGAAACCTAGTCTCATGAATATAATTAAATCTACACATAATTGAAGTACGTGCAGATCTATGCTAAATCACCACAAGTGACACTGCCCCATATAGATTTTAAATCCAGAAGATAGGAGGAAAAGCTCAGAATTAACCAGTAATTCCCTACAATGAAAGCATATATATATATATATATGTTAACTTTGTTTTAATTGATCTTAAACACAGAGAAATCTTTTGAAATCTCAGAAAAATTGATTTAGGGTTTCATGACCATTTAAATGCCCAGAAAAAACCCCCAGAAACAATGAAGTCAGACAAAGAGAGAACGAGCACCCTCATGAAAGAGAGCATGTGTGCATGTAAATGACATGGTCAATAGCTCATAGCAACGTGTTAGCTAATTCTTCACAAATATTTTTTAGCATCTTGGTGATTTATTTTGGTTCCCTGGTGAAGCACTTGTTGGTGTCCTCAAAATTACACACATGAATAAAGGCTCCGGCAAATTACTGGGGTTACTACTAATGTTTAAGGGTAGCGCATAGATTTCAAACTGTGATTAAAACTGCCTGCAACTACTTAAATAGTTTTACTGGACACTTTCCAGCCAATCAGAATCAAGAATTTTAACAGACCATGGAATAAATAGTGGTATAATTAAAAACACAAGTGATATATACTGGTATTATGGTAGTACTATATATTGTACTTATATATTGAAAACATTAGCCGTATGTTGTGATATGGTGTTCATTGTAGGGCTGTGAATATTGAAGAAAAATTAAATAAGTCATAGCATACTAAATAATAGGTTTGGGTACCGAAACCCGGTGCCATTATACCACCGGTACCTTTGTAACCGGTATGTACCGGACCGAATCAGGATATGAATTTTGGCGCCTAATTTCAGTGCCACTGGTGCTGCGACAAGCGTAAGCATCATCAAGGTGTGCATCAAAGGCACACATAGGTACGCGTTGTGCCACCATCTCTAAACATTTAATTCTAAACAACTTTGAGGAATACGGACAGGCGATGTCAGGCTTATTGCTTAGGGAACAGACGCACGCAACACACGCAGTACAGTACATTCGGTGAGCGAGAATCTTTTTCAGATCACCAGATCTTTTCAGATCAACACGCATGATCGCGTTAATCAAATTTGCTTAAACTAAGCGTTCTAAAGCATATTTTACAAGCAAGGATTCTGACACAGCAACGTGAAGCAGATGCTTTACAAAAGTTGCGTGTAAGAGGTAAACACGTCAAACTTAATGACACATTTGAGGGCTCATGGAATCAACTTAAAGGCAGAGGAATGTGCTGTCTCTGAAAGCTTGCGACATCATCTGGCAATTTCAATGAGTATGTACATGGACACCAATGCTTCGATTTTAATATGATTACGACAATACTCTGATTAAGAGTCTAGACAACCATGTAAACAGTGATTTTTGATTACCTTATAGGACCACAGACACCTGCGTCATGAAATACAGTGGTTTTTTCTTTCCATTCAACGTGCGATATCAAATTCCATTAAAAGAACACTCTTCCACCAGTCCTTACTTAATGTTCCCATCAAATACCTCAGTTTGTCATGGGGGCATGGATAAAATGTTCCTGAATGAAAGTGAAACTGCAGTTTAAGTCGAAAAATTTTAAATGAAACACTTGAATGAAACTCTGGAGGAAACATGGATAGCGTGTTGACGCAATGACATGATCGATCTATGTACTATAACATGTAAAAGAAACCTTATAGAATACCTTGATCATATTATTGTCTTATTCAGATTAAAGCAAATCATTAGATTACTGATAATCATGTAAACATAGTCAAGCCACAACCCTAGAAAAAAAGGGTCGCAAGCTTGTTAATTTCAATTGAGACACACGAGTTGCGCACACATATTGGGAGCGACACGCACGCTGCGCTTGAGCGACAAGATGCCCTCACATTTTCTAGGCACACTTAGTTGAAAGAATGCTGCGGCGCGCCACAAGTCATGTGACAAGAACTGGACCGATCAGCTTCATACTTTGTATGAAATACACATTTCTATGCCAAAGACAAAAAACACTAAATGAAAAATATTAAACAATTTTGTAATATAGTTGATCAAAAGTGCCTTTCAGACAGAGGTTCAGCAGCCTTTGACTACATTTGTTCTCTTTAAAAGTAAAATACTTAGCTAATAGCTTTAATTTACATTAGACAAATATATATATATATTTTTTAATTCAAATTTTTATTTAATTATTTATTGCTCTGTCATAAATTTTCAATGTAAAATGATTACTGTTTACAGGCCAAAAAGTTTTTTTCACAGAATATTGGGATTTTCTGCTCTAAACACAACCCACCGTTCCCATGTGCCTGTCAGAGTTGCCCTCAATCTCTGCCTCGGCTGCATCAGATGAACAGTGACAAACATGAAGGAAGTAGATCTTGTGTAACGTTTGTGAGAAATACTACAGCAAGAACTTTCCCAATGATTATTTGATGTATTTGTTGTGGAGTTGCAACAAAAAGTCACACACAATGTCGTTACAAAGTTCACGCATGCAGCAGAAGCACACACGCAGTGCATCCATTTAACTTTGCACTGTTTTTGCACGGCAATATCCACTGCTGTATGGACTTATCCGTTATGTTAATGTACAAAATAAACATGATTTAACATCCACAAACCAGGTTTGAAGCTTCTTTTACAATTGTACTGACCCACGGCCGTTAAAGATGGTAAAATCGCTGTAATTCATTACAAACATGCACTGATTTAAAAAGATTTTAAACTTGTAAAACTCATTTTTGGACACATGTGATGATGATTGATGATCACAGAGAGCTGAACAGATCTTTTAGTCCTGGTTGCTTTGCACACGTCCTGTCTAGTTAATATGATTATACACACGACTACGAAGACATGTAATTATGCAGCTATCAAACAATTCGATGGGAGGGGAAACCGCATTCCTACGTCACGTTGTGGTGGGTCTCAAAACGGGAGGGATTTGGATCTTATTTTAACATTAGGAAATTTCAAAAAAAGACACTTGCTGTGTTTATATCAGCCCAATATGACAGTGGACACACTATACAGCTTCCAAAAGATGATTTTCCTCATAGATGCCCTTTAATTGGTTACTTAGCAGCAGCAAAAAAAAAACACTTTAAAATATAAGTTTTCATGCGATTTTCTAAACTAGTAGTGTTTTAAAATTAATGAATGCATAACAATCGTGATAACCATGAAACCATGATTGTTCCTCAGACTATAATCATACAACCAAAATCTATAACCACTGCATCCCCACACAAGATAAGATGTTTCTTATTATTACAGGAAAACGAAAGCAAAACTGCAAGGTCAGAAAGTGAACAGCCATGATTTACTGTTGCATTAAACAAACCAGAAATTTCAGCAATGAAAACAAAGAAAAAGAAACATCACCACCACTTTTCTCCACCGCAATGTATCAACCTGAAAACATCAAGAACAAATCAAAACACTTAAAATAGAATAGATTTACTTCTTTGCAGTCTTATTGCTTTCAAACACGAGTTGATTGCATGGTCAAAGTGTTACAGCTCCCATTCGAAAAAAATTACATTTCCTGATGTGATGTTTGTTAATGGCACTTTTGTATTATATCATTCATTTATTCCAAACCATTGTGATATATATAAATCGCAATTCACACTGTACAGCTTTATATTATAGTATATTTAGTACAGTCAAAACTAGCAACCGGAATATCTGTAAAATATAGGAGAAGCATTGGATAGATTTCCTGACTCTCTCATGATCAGGATCATCACAGTCATTCCAGCACAAACTCTCATGTCCTCAGTTCAGAGGCTGTGCCGAAAGCCTTGGGCTCAGCTCTGCTAATTAAATTAGTCTCAACCTCGCAGCATGCAGAGAGGCGATGAAGGAACATTAGTTATTTTATCTTGATGCCTACCCCTTCTGTCTCTCCCTGGTGTTTTAATTGGATGAAGGGAAGAGTGAGCAAAACTGTAGTTTTTAACACTGTCTCTGGCAGATTCTACAGGAGGGTCAGCTGACATTTAAAAAGATCTCATCAGCTGCCGTTTTTTTCAGCCCTAGATGCAATGAGTCACACACCAGGATGGTCAGTCATTAGATCATCCAGGAAAGTCATTGTTAAATGAGATGGTGTCATTATAAAGAGTCCAGTTTTGTTTACAGGCTGCCAACAGTCCTTCACAGGCGCCATGATGCATACTGCAACTTCAGAACAATGCTGTCTGAAATTGCCAGTTTCAACTTGATAATCCCCCCCATGCTTTTAATGACAATGAGATGCATTAATAATAAAAAGAAATGTTTTATTCCATTATAAATTTGTCACAGCCTCAAAAACATACAGAATAAATCTAACTGACCCTTAAGTTCGTATTTTGGTGTCTCCATTAAATTCACTTTACAAAACAGATATTTTATACCTAGACCTATGCCCAGCTAATTAAATTACAGTGTCTGCTCTAATTTAATGTTTTAAATAACCTTTGTGATATATAACAAAGGTGATCAGACAAAACTGTTTGATATAATAGATGATTATGAATATCTTGCTTAAATATTTGTACTAGTTTGGAGTATCATTTATTTTATTTTCGGCTTAGTCCCTTTATTAATCTGCGGTCGCCACAGCGGAATGAACCACCAACTTATCAACTTAAACACTGTAAGAACAATCCAACACGCTCTTTAAGATCTCAAAACTTAGGGCTTCTGGTAGTACCTAGAATAGCAAAGTCGAGTAAAGGAGGTCGAGCCTTCTCATTTATAGCTCCTAAACTCTGGAATAGCCTGCCTGATAACGTCCGAGGCTCAGACACACTCTCCCAATTCAAAACTAGATTAAAGACCTATCTGTTCAGTAAAGCATACACTTAGTGCACCACTTAGGGGGCTTCCACACAGGCTATGCGTCTTGTTGATATACACTGTGAACATCAGCTACGCTAATTACTTTCTTTATTCTCCATTTCCACCTGGGGTTACTCTTCCCGAGGCCCTCAGACTATGCAGAGTCACTGATTCGATCCAAGACCAGCGACGAGATGATCCCAAGGTTTCCATATCCTGGACCAGGCCGAATCCTGAGCAGCTACTGTGATGGTCATGGAAGAGTGGAGAACATGAGACTGATTCCTGTGACGCTCCAGGGACAGACGAGTCTTCACTGAGGCTAGCTTCCAGCCTCCGCCACTGAGACTGCAGCTCTGCACAAGACGTTTGGCCAGCGGAGAAATTAAAATGATCGTGCCCAACTGAGCCTGGTTTCTCTCAAGGTTTTTTTTCTTCACTTCCGCCATTTAGTGAAGTTTTTTTTCCCTCTCCGCTGTCGCCACTGGCTTGCATGGTTCGGGATCTGTAGAGCTGCGCATCGTTGGATTTGCCCTTCAATATTTGGACTCTCAGTAGTGATTATTAAACCACACTGAACTGAGCTCAACTGAACTGAACTTAAACACTTCAAACTGAACTACACTGTTCCTATTTACTGTGACCTTTTATGTGAAGCTGCTTTGACACAATCTACATTGTATAAGCGCTATACAAATAAAGGTGAATTGAATTGAAAAAAAGAACATGCAAACTCCACACAGACACATCAACTGACCCAGCCGAGGCTCTAACCAACGACCTTCTTGCTGTGAGGCGATCATGCTACCCACTGTGCCACCGTGCAGCTGGTTTGGAGTATCAACTGGATTAATTGGATTACAATTAATAAATAATTATCAATATTTTAAGGTTGCACTGTGATCAGGTCTTTTAATGCCGCAGTGTCTTCTGTAGATTTTGGTACAAATATGATTTTGATAGTCAAGTAATCCTCATAAGAACCCATTTAAGCATGACACATTGTTAAAAAAAAGAGATTACAGCAGCATTACATTTTTTCCACCAAAGAATCTACACTCACCAGCCACTTTATTAGGTACACCTTACTAGTACCAGGTTGGACCCTCTTTGACTTCAAGAACTGCCTTAATCCTTCATGGCATAGATTCAACAAGGTACTGGAAATATTCCCCAGAGATTTTGCTCCATATTGATATGATAGCATTACACAGTTGCTGCAGATTTGTCGCTGCACATCCATGATGCCAATCTCCAGTTCCACCACATCCCAAAGGTGCTCTATTGGATTGAGTTCTGGTCATTTGAGTGCAGTGAACTCATTGTCATGTTAAAGAAACCAGTCTGAGATGATTCGCGCTTTATGACCTGGCGCATTATCCTGCTGGAAGTAGCCATCAGAAGATGGGTACACTGTGGTTATAAAGGGACGGACATGGCCAGCAACAATAGTCTGGTAGGCTGTGGCATTGACACAATGCTCAATTGGTACTAATGGGCCGAAAGTGTGTTAAGAAATTATCCCCCACACCATTACACCACCACCAGCAGCAAGAACCATTGAAACAAGGCTAGATGGATCCATGCTTCCATGTTGTTGATGTCAAATTTGGACCCTACCATCCGAATGTTGCAGCAGAAATCGAGACTCATCAGACCAGGCAACGTTTTCCAAGCTTCTATTGTCCAATTTTGGTGAGCCTGTGTGAATTATTGCTTCAGTTTCCTGTTCTTAGCTGACAGGAGTGGCACCCGGTGTCTTCTGCTGCTGTAGCCTATCTGCTTCAAGGTTTGATGTGTTGTGCGTTCAGAGATGCTCTTCTGCATACCTCGGTTGTAACGAGTTGTTATTTGAGTTACTGTTGCCTTTCTATCAGCTTGAACCAGTCTGGCCATTTTCCTCTGGCATCAACAAGGCATTTGCACCCGCAGAACTGCTGCAGAACATATTTCCTATTTTTCGGACCATTCTCTGTAAACCCTAGAGATGGTTTTGCGTGAACATCCCAGTAGATCAGCAGTTTCTGAAATACTCAGACCAGCCTGTCTGGCACCAACAACTATGTCACATTCAAAGTCAGTTAAATCAGCTCTCTTCCCCAATCTGATGCCCGGTTTAACTGCTGAAGATCGTCTTGACCATCTCTACATGCCTAAAAGCATTGTGTTAGAAACTTGCGTTAATGAGCAGTTGGACAGTAGTACCTAATAAAGTGTATTTAATAAATACAGTAGTCCCAATACTGCATCTGCAGTTGGCTGTTATACATATCTGTCAGACAGTCTTATCAAAGTGGGCAGTCCTTGGCTACAATAAGCTGCAATGAGAAATGAACTTCATCCATAGTTACAATTCTGTCTACCTGAGACTGTTGTGAAAAAAAATCAGTACACAATATTACAGTAAGTGTAACTGCATTTACTTCCTGCACTACCGTGGTACCCATAGTGTTTCGCATGTTCCCATCAGTTCTGTTCAATTCATCCGATGCAAGAAACATGTCTCAGCTAGTTACCTTTGCAAGTCCAGCATGTAGTTTAAGGGGATCCGCTGTCAGGATCTATCATTAGACATGTCATACGCAATCAGTCATTTAAATCTCTCCATCGCTCCCTATCTGCATCCACTTGCTCCTGTCTGCATTTATATATATGCTGTTTGCAAATATAAACACATTTCTGGGTCAGTACAAAGAGTGAGCATAAGGGCAAATGCTCAGACTTTAGCATGATCAAAATCCGGTCTGTGTTCTTCCAAAAATAACAACACAGCAGCCACCCTGACAGAATGTGTGTGTGAGTGGGCATCTATGTAATGTTATGCATGGAATAAACTCACTACTTTCTCTCTCTTTGGACTCGCATTTACAGAGATGGGTACCAGGAGCAGCCTGTGCGTTTTTGCCTTTCTCCTTGCAGAGGTCAAACTCTTCCTTTGTTGCAGCTCAAAGAAATAAAAGGGCTTCAAGTTAAGATTAATTAACATTTGCAACCAATTGTGCTTATGTAACGTGATGTAATTCCAAGTGAACCTGCATATTTAATGAGAAAATATGCAAGACATGACTTCATTTTATCCACTGGGAACTGAATAGTGAAAAGCTGCTATTGCGCAAAAGAATGAGCCTAAAATTGAACACTTAAATAGTTGGACTATTGCTTAAGAAAAATATTACTTAATTACTTAATCAATAAGCTCAGTCAATAGGATGTGTCATGATGCTGATTTAGTAAAAAGTATCATGATGCTTTATGTAATATATTTAATCCAACTATAATATAATAAAATTCAATTTGACTACCTCACCTTTTTTTTTTTTACTACACAATATATATATATATATATATATATAAAGCCATATTCTGCAAAGACGATTGGCTGGATGTACTTTAAACAGTCAAAAACAGCAACAGACACAGACAAGCATTTTGCGATAGCTGAGTTTATCAATTTGCGATTGCAAAATTTTGCGGATCTTTTTTTTAAAAATGCTGCGGATTTCCCGCAAATTCAGGGTCTAGATGCTTTCTATGACAATATCACAACACGGAGTCACCCAAAACAAAGGCCATGTGGACGCAAACAACCCTCGCTAAGCCATGATTTTACATACATAATGATCGTATGTGGCAGTATATACACCTTTATGCCGGTCTGTAACTCAGCATTTAACCAGGAGAAAAGACAGTGCACATTCAATAAGTAACCATACAAAGTCACATTTAACTTTAAATATTACTGTGAAAGACCATGAAAACTTGAGGTGAGGCTGTTTTACAGATCCTTCTGTTTCTATTTACCTGAAGTCAGAATTATTAGACCTTCTGAATCCCCCCCAAACATATAGTTTTAATAACAGATTTCTTTTATCTCTGCCATGATGAGAGTACATAATATTTGACTACATATTTCTCAAGATACTAGTATTCAGCTTAAAGTGACATTTGAAAGACTTAACTGGGCTAATTAGGCAAGTTATAGTAATTAGATAGTCATTGTATAATAATGGTTTGTTCTGTAGAATATAAGATACATTCATTCATTCATTTTCTTTTCGGCTTAGTCCCTTTATTAATCCGGAGTCACCACAGCGGAATGAACCGCCAACTTATCCAGCACGTTTTTACACAGCGGATGCCCTTCCAGCCGCAACCCATCTCTGGGAAACATCCACACACACTCATTCACACATACATTCATACACTACAGACAATTTAGCCTACCCAATTCACCTGTACCACATGTCTTTGGACTGTGGGGGAAACCGGAGCACCCGGAGGAAACCCACGCGAACGCAGGGAAAACATGCAAACTCCACACAGAAACGCCAACTGAGCCGAGGCTTGAACCAGCCTCTAAGATCCTATAAGATACAATATAATATAAACAATATTATGTCCCGCAAAATCCTGGAGAGACTGGCATATATATGGATGTGAATATATTCACTGATGGTCAAAGTACCAGGATGTGCCTGTGCTTCAGTTAATTTCAGGGAATTACATGTCTTGGAATGCAGCGACTGACCAATCAGAATCAAGTATTCCAGACAGCCTTGAAATAAACCAAAGTCCCTTTTAAGGCAAGTCATTTCACTAGGTGACCATCTTTAAACGGCATCAAATTCTCCAAAATTGCTAGCCAAGCTGTCATATTAGGAATCATCATTAAATTAAACAACAACTGTCTCTTTAGTTTCATTTCTAAACGTTCGAATCACACAATCTGCAGAAACTCTCATCTGGTCCGAGCTCCTCCCCCAGAGAACTACTAGTCTATAGCGATGGATGATTGGCTTCTGTACTAGTAGGCGGGGCTTCATTCGCCATATTGTCACACATGTCTTGTGCATAAACTACAACAATGGTTTAAATAATATGTGGACCCCTAAAACACAATAATGTGACCTAAAAACATCCATGAAATCAGTCTTTCACACTCACAGCTTCATAGATCCAGGGAACCAACTGAAGTGCACTCCATGGTGAGTTTCGCTTTTCATTTACACAGAAAATAACATCATGAGCCAATGGTCACTGCTGAATAGGGCTCTGCGATTTGGGGAAAATATCTAATTTCGATTTTTTTTTGGCAAACACGGTGAGAACATGCAAACTCCACACAGAAACACCAACTGACCCAGCTGAGGCTCTAACCAACGACCTTCTTGCTGTGAGGCGATCATGCTACCCACTGTGCCACCGCTGGTTTAGAGTATCAAATGGATTAAAATGACAATTAATAAATATCGTCACCTTGGAATTATAGGGTTCTATCAGCGTTCTGAATGATTTTGAGATATTGAGCTTCAAAGTTTTTGCATTCCATATAGCAAACAGTATGTGTGTAACATGTGTTTTTTAAATAAAAAGTCTTAAAATGTAAACACTAAACAACTTATAAAAAACATCCCATAAAGTAAATAAGTTGCCATTTAATAAGAATGTCAATAACTCAATTTTGACAAGAATGTCAGCTAGAACCTTATAATTCTAAGGTGACGATATTGCAATTTTGATATTGTGATTTGATTTATGATTTAATTCAAGCTTCAAGCTGCATCTAATTTAATTCTAATTTAATTTAATTGCAACAATTCTGCAACAGCTCTTAAAAATGACCTGTTTTTGTTTGGTGTTTGTGACTTTGAAACCAAAATATTCCCATATTACAAATGCTGTTTTCTTTGATATTAATTTGTCTATTAATGCATCTGAAGCAGCACACGCCAAAATCCCACTTGTCAGCACTTTCCTGATTGTTTTCGTTTTTTAATTGTGGGTGTAGTTCATTTGCACAATTCTGATTGGGCAGAACGAAAGTGTGCTCATTCAATTGGCTAGTTATAAAGCCCCGGTCAGATCACATGATTTCAGCATGATTTTCTTGACATAGCCAGGGTGTTGTGGGGAGTCGTAAACAACAAATAGATGTTGTGACACAAGATTCAATCGTTTCTTCTTGTGTAATGTGGCATAGTTCACGACAACCGATACCATGTCTGTGATGCCTCACGACACCATCGCAGGAAGTCTAGCATGTTTAATTTAAGCATAGCAGACTGGTTATTTTGTTTACATGTATATTTTATATTGCAGCCTCTTACGATTAACTAATCGCAACGTTTCAAATTGCGATTGTGAATCAATTTCGATTAATCGCACGGCCCTTATGCTCAATCTATTTAATATAAAGATCTTCAGGTTTCCAGATACATCACCATTTGCAAGCATCTGAACCACACTGATTCCTTCTAATTAGCAATGTCCTGCTCTACACTGCTCGCCCACTCCTACCTCAAGAAAACGTTCACATCGCACCACACAAAGCTAGAAGGACAAGATATATCCATGGAAAGCAGTCGTCCATGTTTAGGCCCCCTGGCCCTTCATATATGCACTTACTGTGTTGCCCATGGACTCGCTGAGCATGTTCAAATGTGCAAGACCATGTATGTGTGCCTTTGCTGGACAGCCGAGTAGATGGCCTAGATTTACAACGTGCCAAAGAACACCACTCCCTGTGTGGGAGCAGTGTGCTCTGAAGCATACTCACCCTGAGAACCGCACCACGCTTTTCATCATTCACACACACTCCTCTCAATCCCTTGCCATTCACCATCCTTTCTCCTTCATGTTCATTCTCTTAATTGCCTTATTTTGCACTTACGAACACGTGATCAATCGGAAATAGGTCAATGTGTTAATAGCACCAGATAGCAGTGCAAGACTATTATGCTTCAGCTTTAACCCAAAATTTGCCCTTTTCCATCTTGCAACATTATAATGGCAGGTCTCATATCCTGCTGTATGGCCAAGCTGTACGAAAATCTGTATGCCATTACAAAAATACGAGCTGTATGACATTTACAATCGCTGTACACTTACAGTAAGTGCAAAACAGACATTTATGGTGCACTGCAGATGGGCGTCCATGAGCCTCTGAGAAAGTAGATGTATAATAGTTATCCTTGTATTTCTGTTCTCATAAAAACAGAGAGATGAATATTCATGAAGACCCTTAGGGATAGATTGCTGCGTGTCTGAAAACTAAAAATAAAATGAAAAAAAAAAGATACAAATGTGCTGGGACTGAGTCCTACACCTTGCATGAACCCAGCATGCTATAGAACTGCAATCACATTATACACCCTTCCCTTTCAGTCCAAAAAGCTTTATCCGATAATATGTATACCAGTTAGTTTCTGCTGGAACAGGAACATTGTGTCTTCCCGAACTGAAAATAATGGCTGAAAATATTGTGTCTAGCCAAAAATCTGTCTCTAATGATTGTACCCTACACTTCAGCTTTAGAGTTTCGGAGCTTTCGAATATGCCTAACATTGCAGCTCAGTCAAACACATAGCTGTCATACTTTATTCCAGAAGCGAGGCCTATTACTTGGTGGGTATATTCAATCCACACAAAAAAAGAACCAACTATTGCACAATCTTTCCCACAAGATGCCACAACATATAGTTAACTACCAATATATTCAGATACACAAAGAGGTTATGAAAATGTAACATACAGGCTAACACTCATTGCTTTTAACCATTGAATATAATTTTTGGTTTGCGAAACAAGATGACAACTTTCCCCAGTGACAGCCTGCTTCATCATGTGTGAGCCCTGTTGGACCACAAAACCATTCATTTATAGATTTGAGATTTATAATCACCTAAACAAATAAGCTTTCAATTGATTAGATTGTGAGGGTAATATTTTGCTGAAAAACAACAACTTGAAAATCTGTAATTCCATGGTTCAAAAAAAAAAAAAAATCACATTTGTCCAAATGATGTGCTTGACAATGCACATAACTAATCAGAAAATTAGTTTTTATATACAGTAGGAAATTTACTAAATATCTTAATGGAACCCGACTTGTACTTAGGCCCATTGCCTTGTTCTATTGTTTTTATGGCAAAAAGAAAAATCTAATATTTCGACCCGATATAGATTTCTGCCTCTTGCGAAAATGTAGGCCACAACATGAGTTGTTTGTAGTCCAGCGTCACATATTATATGCCAGTGTGTTAGTGCGGCTCTAAATCTACATTATTCCACAACACCTTTCTTTCAACAATTTTTGTTTCTTACCGGTTATTTGTGTTCCGAATGATGTTTTCGTTTCATTCTCGTGTTTCTGTCGATTTATATTGACCATAAAAGTCCAACTAAAGTCTTCACAGGCCATCTTTACAACAGAAGGTTAATTAAAAACCTAAGACGGAAGATGGCGCTAAATTGCATTTATGTTTAGGTCAAATATGTTTGCAAAACGATTGAGCGCCGGTAAATAATAATAAAAGGCATAATAGCAGTTACATTTTTGTAAACTATACTATGGAACCTTGTTTTCAGCTCATCTGTAAATAATTATGAGGTAATACGCGACGTAAAGGTGCACGTGCACATTGCGCATGCGCTGAGTAAGTCAAAACAACGAGAAAGTTTTTCGTAATTTTGAGAAAGTAACAATTATTACGAGAAAGCAAGTCATTATTATGAGACAATTAGTCATTATTATGAGAAAATTAGTCATTATTATGAGTAAGCAAGTCATTATTATGAGAAAGTAAAGTCATTTTTACGAGAAAGTCAGTCATTATTCGAGAAAGTATGTCCTTATTATGACATGTTAAGTCATTATTACGAAAAAAGACGTTATTAAGAGATGTTTAGTCATTATTATGAGAAAGTATCTCATAATGAAAAACTAAGTCATTATGATTTTCAAATTATTAATATATTTTTTCTTGGCAGAAGCTTACATAATATTCAGAATAAATACATGATGTACAATAAACTATACAAACCATTAATAACATTTGTTTTACTCCAATTAAAACAAATAAAAAGGTTGTTGTAGTAAAACAATGCTAACCACAAATTAAGTAACCATGGTTTTGCATTAATCATAGTTTAAAAATGTAAAAACAATACTTTTACTGTAATAAAATCTGTTGTTGTTGTTGTTGTTGTTGTTGTTGGTGTTGTTGTTGTTGTTGTTGTTGTTTGTGAGAAAATGTGACTACAAAACTACAATTAAGTGCCATAATTGAGAAATCTATCTTATTTAAAACTTGTATTGAACCTGAGAACAAACTTGCTTCCCTGACAAAAAGGAATCATGGTTATAGGTTCTCCTAAGAGCATCTATACATTTTGCTGAACTGAATGATTAATTAGTAGTTTATATGCTGTATCTTCTGTGGGGTTTTTGCAGTGAAACAGGTGTTGAGGGTAAGGAGTTACGTAATATACTTTTCGTAACGAGTAACGCATTACTTTTAAAATTTAAGTAATAATATTTGAGTTACTTTTAGTGTAGTTAATTTGCTTTTAAAAAATAAATTGCCTGTCACGGGAGAATTGCAATGAGAGAATGCAGGAACAGACAGAAATGAAGACATCAGAGCCTTACATTTCTGCGATGGAAAATTCCTTTGTTTTGAACCCATGAAAGAAAAAGCAAAGAGGATTATCATAAGACAAAATCATACATTCATTATTTTTGTGTTTGTGTTTTTTTAAAGGTAAATGAATGTTATACAATGTGTTGTTAATTGCAGAGCTCCTCAATTTATAAAAAAAAAAAAAAAAAAAGAAGAAAAGATTTGGGAAAACCACCATAGGCAGCTTTTGTGTAATTGAACTTTCAAAGACTCAAAACTGTATATAGGCTGTAGTTCCTTTGACAATTTTAGCCCTCCCAGTGTGACAGGCATGCTCTCTCTAAAATATAAAAAGCCTGACTGAGCCAATTCAGCTCCAGCGTGCATTAGTCTGAGCCTGTCCATCAAAGTGTCCATCAAAAGTGTGTGTACTGCATTGACAAAAACTCATTTAAAAAGTCCAAGAATGTTCTGAAAACTTTCAAGAAGTGATTGAACAACTTCAGAACACAACACCAGGACACTAAAGCATATTCACACCATTCAAGTCCATCTGCTTTTACACATCAAGGGAACAAAAGGTATTGCTGGCAAAAATCAATAATAAACGCACATAAATATATACGTATATCTCCAAACAAACATTGCTGGAAGATGACCTCATCCATAATTCAGATCTCCACAGTATTCCTCAGGTAGATTCACACTCACACACACAAATCCTTGTATATAAATATTCTGCGCTCTTGAATACAAATGCTGGACTTTCTGCTTAACTCGCACATTTGCATCATGTCGGCAGAATATAAAATGACTGCTGCTTCACATGTGACCTGAAATCTGAAAATAGAGTAGAAGAGGCAGGGCTTTTACCCTTTATGAGAAGGGAGGAAATGAGCAAAAGTGGAAAAGGATCCATATTGTACAGATTTTGACCTTCCTGTCTCTGTGCCACATGCATATGCCACCTGGCCCTCGTTGCTCCAGGTGCAGACAGAATGTACTGGCTCTTTTTCCTTACTCGCCAAATGTGCTTGTTGACTCAGAGGGTTTGGGGAGTGGAGAGCGGCTCATGTGTGACTCAGTGACATAATGCACCGTGGCTGCACCTCTCAATGCTCCGCTGAGCTAAATAAATAAAGCGCAGATGTTACACGTGCTTCAAGGATTCCTTCTGGATGATTTGTAATATAGGAATCTAAAAAGTCTGAGTTACTGTACATCAAATAAAATCATTTACACACACAAACATATATTTTACACATAATTATACATGAATTAAAGGTATTTTTTTATATCTCAGTAGCAGTAGCAGTGCAATATGGCTGTATATGGTGGGAGGCATGCGTTGTGCATGCTTAGTGTCCCACCAGTGCCGATATATACAGCCATATCGCACTGCTACTTGTGTGATATTGCGTTTATACAACAGTTCAACGGCATAATTGTGTGTATAAAAAAGAAAATCTAACACGGAGAGTCTGAAAACCCTTTTCTATGAGGAACTACTTTCTTCCGCCATTCCTTCACATCTGCAGATGATGTCAAAACAGCAGAAACCGTGCTTAAAAACACGTCATTTTAGAGTCAGTATTTGAATGATTCTCTTGCGTAATGTCTAAATTTGTGACAAAACAGGGGATTTTGCTCACATTTTAAGATTATAAGGCTGAACAGCATGAAATGCCACCAGTCTACCAGATTACTGTTGTGTTTGCGAGAAGGAAAAATGCTAAACACATGCGGGCATTTCTTCTTTCTTTCTTTTCACTGGACTAGTCTGCAGTAGCAAAAAAACGAGACGCATTCATTGTTGCCAACTATTTCCGATGAAAAGTAGGTAAAGCCTGGCCGAAAAATAGCTAAATGTTGCCAGATGACATCACGAACTAATTTGCATATCAGTGACGTCGTCACATAGTATCTGACAAGCGTAAGCCCATCATGTCTCTGCTCTCTGATACGCTGTGTATTATATTATATTAAAACATTACATCCAGATGCACAATAAATAGGTTCTTATTAACATATTACTTTGTGTGATGACGTCATTGCGTAATCACAACTCAAAACTACATATTTTTGTGGTATACTAAATAATTTATGTTTTCTCAAATTGACTGGCCATCTCAGCATAAACATAGTTTGAAATATGTCCATTTAGATTTGTATGAAATAGAGTTGAATATTTGTAAAATACAAACACTTTTTGATAAGAATTTTTTTATTTTTAAATATAACACTGATAATGAAGAGTTACATTCTTTTAAATAATCACAGCTTGTGTACTTACTCTTTTTAACTTGTGAAATTAACAGATTTGTGAAAGTGACAGCAACTATAGCACTATTGGAATTTATTGCTACCTAAATTACCAACAATTATACATGTCAACAAACATCAGTAAATTAACAGTTATGAAAAACAATCTGAGCTAGCAATTTAACTTGAATGTGATATGTGTGTGTTGAGTGAAGCCTGCAGCCACTGCTTTTTGAGTCACTTTTTAAAAATTGCTAAAAGTAGCCAAATGAATGTTAAAAATGGCTAAATTTGTTGCTAGGTGCTTTTTTTTAAAGTTGCTAGGGTAATATGAAAAGTTGCTAAATCTAGCAACAAAATTGCTAAGTTGTATATTGCTTAATTATAAATACTAAAAATAGGCACTATCCACATAAACTGCATAGTTGCAGTCTAAACAACTATATTCTCGGGTAAAAAAAAAAAAGCCTCAAAAGTACATCATATTGTACAAGAGCAGCAATATTTTCTAAACTGAAGGGTGTCCTCTGCTTGTCGCTGTATGTGGGCGGAGTATAACACAGGGTGAGGGGTTAAGAGGCTGGACGAGTGCTGTAATTTATATATATATATATATATATATATATATATATATATATATATATATATATATATATATATATATATATATATATATATATAATACTTTAATACTTTATTAAATTTATAAATTAATATTTTATTACATTCTTATAAAATAAAATTATATAAATAAATAAAACTAAATAAAATGATAATAAAAATGTGTGTTTAAGAGATAGATTAGCATTAATCCAACAATAAAATAAGCAAAAAGAAATAAAAACGTTTTTACATTTTAGCTCCATTAAATAGCGTATATTTCTTTTACATTTTTTAAATAAAAAGAAACAGGATAACACTGATATGAAATACATCACTAAGTTGCCTAATAGCAATTCGCAGTGCACAACAGTAAAGCCTGCGGCTGTCACGTGTCTGCCGGATAGAGGAGCAGGCAGGAGGGGCTTTGATGAAGAGAGCTGATTTTTTGGCTTGGCAGCTCGTGCTCTTCATATCCATTCCTTTTTGTGTGTGATCCCTTTGCACGGCTGACTGGACATTTCACCGAGATGTTAACAAAACCACGGCCCAAATTCCCACCTCTTCGTCTGTTTAACCGCCTCTGACACCGATCTCCAACGCTGAGAGACAGCTGATTATACAGGTTTGGGCCAAAGATAATGGCTATTGGGTCGTCCCCATTCTTCTTAATCGAGAAAATCAATGAGAACTGCTGTGACGTCTATTTTGATCTCAGTCTTTCGTAATGAAGTTGACTTTACAGCGCCACCATGTGGTGAGGTTTAATCAGGGTGTAACGAATTCTTAATGTAATTAAGGTGAACGTGATTAATGCGAAACTACATGAAAATCTATTTTCATCCATCTGTATTTCTGGTATTACATAAAGGGATTATTATTTGTGTAATGGAAAGTAATAATGTTTAGTGTTTGTTTTACAGCAATTTATCGATTTGAAAGGGGTGGCTCTTTTTTTCTGAAAAACTGGACCTTTTTGCTGTTATTTGCCTCATTTTGTATTTAATTATGAGGTTTAAAATGTTGCATTATAGTGACACTTTAAGCATTTTTTTGTTCGCTTGATAGATGGTGACGATAATCACACTTTTTGATGTGTATTTCCTACCATTTTGCCAAATTACTTACCATACTATTTTACTATTTTAAGTGTTTATTTCCAAATGTGCATTTAAACTGTGAGTTTTATATTACAGTTTTATAAAATAATTTTGAGATTTGCATTTTAAATTCAAAAACTTAGAATAAAGAAATATGACAAGATAGCTATTATTATCATTGATCATTAAATTCTTTTATAGGGATCTGTTAAAACTTGTTTTAATTTAAAAACTGAAGCCTATATGCAAATAACAATCTGGCCAGTACATTCAACTTTCCTCAGTCAGAATATGGCCGTTTGAATAATTCGCACATAATTTTCAAAGATAATAATAATAATAATACAACAGAAGATTCCTCTGGGTCTTAAAGCCTTTTTTAAATAGTTAGTTTCAGAATTATGATAGCATAGAAATCAAACATGGAATAAATGAGCTCATATAAGGAACCAATTCTGGACTTTTGTCAGTGAGGGGTGGGTCTTTCGAACCACCCGAAGCTACAGGCCTGCATTTATAGGGAATTTTTACAAAATGTTTATTTTTTTCGCCTATTTATCAGTAGTTATTAATTAATTCATTCATTATCCTTTGGCCTAGTCCCTTGTATAACTAAAAACTTAATATAGGAAGTAAAAAATAATAAATGTTTAATGCAAATATAATTAGATCCACTTATTTGGTAAACAAAGCAAGTCCCTCATATAATATATCTACTAAAAGACAGAAAATATTACTTTACAAACTTTATTGAAAATAAATCATATGAACATTTACATATTAGTCAATAATATTTCTGTAATTAATTTAAAAACTGAATATAGATTTACTCACATTTACACAAGTAAATAAATAAACTCACGAGTGGGCTCAAAATATGCAGATTTCTGTGTGCCCAAATTCCGTGTGGGTCAACTTTTTAGCAGTTAAATATACCATAGTGGTTCCCAAAGTAGGGGTTGGGACCCCCTTGGGGGGTCGCAGGACAATGAGGGGGGTTGCCTGATGATTTCCAAAAATCAAATTCACTTTATTAAACTATTAGAATTACCATATTTTATCCATAACATACTGAAGAACAAAATAGTAGTTAATAGTTACATTAAAAAAACAACATGCAAATAAAAAGCCATCAGCCTTTCGATTTTTTGCAACCCCTGGGGTGATGGTGATTACATTACATTAAAGACACAGCACATTGATTTTATGGCACCAGGTTAAACTTTCTGACACATTTACGGCACTCATGTACATTAAAAATAAATACAGGCCACAACTGAACATGGAGGATGATCTCCGAGTGGCGTTCTTCAAAATTAATTGATGAATAGACTTGGGCCTATTGGTCTGTGTGCTAGTGTGTAAGGTTTATATACTTATAACCTCAGGAGATATTGGATGTCGTGGGCTGAAAAATTTGGGAAACCCTGCCATAACTGACAGTTTTAGACATGTCTGAAAGTTTTTACAGATGAATACGTACACATTATTGGTCAGAATTCTTGCTGTTTCCAGTCTTTTATGAAAAATGGAACGACTTTTGAATTTATTATGGACTTTTTTAAAATAAATGTCTCATTTGCATTATTTTAAAGAAAACTTTAGAAATGTTTAATTGTTCCAAAAATGTTTTCAATTATTTTTAACTGGAGAAATATGGTGCTAAATGTTTCATATATATATATATATATATATATATATATATATATATATTCACCTGCAATTTCATCAAGTCAATATTATCTTGATGCAGCCTTTATGATGCAAGCTAAGATTGCATATCTTAGAAATGCAATGTCAGACAAATGCACTCAGTGGAGCTAGTGACGTCACTGTGAGGTTTAGGGTCAGGTGTGGGCATTAAAATACTATGCATGCAGCATCCAGACCCCTTTTAGAAGCAGGGGACAAATAAATTGACAAACGCTCAGACAAACATTCAGCTTTCAGTAAAAAGATTTTATTTACTTAAACATTTACTTTACATGCATAGTGAAACGTGAGTTATTGTACTACATTAAAAAAACAATAATTTTAGGCTTTTTCATTTGAAGTTATTTTTTTTAATTAATTACAAGTATTAATTATTACATGCTGAATTTTTTTGTTCATTTAATACAGTTATTATAATATACTATAAGCAGTAATTGCAGTTTATGCAAATGAATGTGCATAAACGAGCAATTAGAATAAATGAATAGCTATTTACTTTTCAAAAGAAAATGCTAAAGGCTGGATATTAAAAATGCTAGCTCTTTGGCTTCAGAATCAGGACTGACAGCATGCGAACCTAAAGGCAACAACATGCCGCAGTGACAGATGTATTGCCGAGTGTGTATTTCTGTATCAAGTTGGTTCTGGATTTAGATCAGGATAAAAATAAATGTCAAATGCACTCGCCAGTCAGGGGCAGTACTTTAAGATTTTGTGGTAAAGTATTTTAGAGTTCAAACCTAAGCGTTGATAAATATTTCCAGATCATAGTGTTTACTGGTCAGAAATGTATGTATTTCAATAGATTTGTAGATAGTACTTTACATTTTCTTGTCAAAATTGATTGCACATCTATTTTTATAACCTTTTTCTAATCTGTTCAAACAGATGCAGATCTCCCCATGCATGAAAAACATAAAGCAATATGGCCTGCTGTCTCTTCAACAACGGTATGCAACTTTCATGCATTATTAAAATAACAGTATTAATAATAAATATTATTTGGTGTACATCGTTTGCAATATTCAGCCAGTATGTACAAAAACAAAATGCTTCTTGGCAAAGTAACATTGCCTTAGTAATTTAAAACCTCTGTGCAAAAAGGAGAACCCAAAAATATTTGTACAGCTTAATTTGAGCACGAAATAAATTCACCTGTAAGAATTGAATGACATTCACAGTAAAACATAACAAAATCCCACAGAGGTCAGGTGAATAACATGATATTTTCTGAAAAAGGTCATACAAACCAGCATTTCTCTATGACATATCTATAACAAAACATGTTGACAGTGGGGGAAATGTACAGTATATTGCAAATTCTATGCAAAAAACAGCAATACAGACATAAACAATGCATCTGTAATTGTCAGAGAAGATTAGCAAACACATTAATGTACACACATACTGTAAGTGTTTTAATTTTGACATTTTCCCAAAATAGTCAGCTATCAAAAATACTGTAGTGCAGTTCTTTAAGTAGGTCAGAGAGGCTTAGATTTCATTAACAAAAAATAAATAAATAAATACAACAATATACAGCAGAATAAATAAATAATCATGCAAATAACACAGAATCATTCATCATCAGCGCTTCTATCCCTAAGAGAATATTCCCAAACTACTCCCATAAATAAATCAGCAGGAGAAAATGAGCAAAACCGGCTTGATTCCTGTTTGGCAGCTGATAACAAGACATATCACTGCTGAATTGACAAACACATACAGTATATGCCGCAGAAACAACGGAGAACTTGTGCTCATTTGAATTCAGATCGGAATTATGAAGAATGAGAAACACATTAAGTCTTTGGTCCAGTTATTTATTATTAAAGTAGCTGTCAAACATGCTTAAATGATTCTGATGTTCAGTTCATAAATGAAACAGTTGTTTTATTCATTATTTGTGTCAACAGTGACTTATAAATCATGCTTTTTGTGCTAAAAGACTATGTCATCATACTTACATTCAGGTAAGTTTTTAATTGTTGTGTGGTTCTTATAAAACGGTAACACTTTACAATAAAGACCCATTAGGATGGAGTTTTTGTGTGTGTGTGCGTGTGTGCGTGTGTGCATGTGTGCGTGTGTGTGTTCTTGCATTTATGATTTTTCTCCTTAGAATTGCACAACAAGTTCCAATTGTATGATTTTACTCTCTTTTTTACTTTTACTTTATATTATTTTATTTCTTTTTAGAGTTTTTTTCTTAGAAATGTGACTTTATTTCTCATAATCAAAGTTTTAGGATTTTTACTGCAAAACATTAACTCAAATTGTCTCCTCTGGGATATTTTTGTGAGGATTACAGAAATCTTCTACAATTACAGATAGTTAATATTTTTGTATGGGTTATCTATGATTAAAGGGGTAATTCACCCAAAAGTCATTTACATTTCCTGGTTTTAAACTTTGAGTTACTTGCCTTGAGTTAAATCTATGAGTTTTTTCTTCGTTCAACACAAAAGAAGATATTTAGAAGAATGCTGGTTGTTGGCACCGATTCACTTCCATAGCAGGAAAACAAGTACTATGGACTATGGAAGTCAATGTTTGCCAGCAATCAGCATTTTTCAAACTATCTTCAACAGAATTAACCCTTGTGCACTGTTCAAATTTACTATCCTTTTGTTATGTTAAAGATGAAAACTAAATTAAACTGCTGTAAAAATGCATCAGATATTTCTTTCTTTCTGTATAAATCTGTTAATTAACCTCGGTCCTGATCAAAACCAAATTATTTAGAAAATTACAGGATTTTAACTCTTTAATTGCCAAATCCACAACTGATGTCACTGATTTAGTAAAAAAAAAAAACACACAAAATGACGTATTTTCAATATAAAATTAATGGTGGACTACAAAATTAATTGTACCTTTTATCAAAGTCTTAGACATGTGAAAGATAAAAAAACAACATTGGCTCTGATGCATTGTTAGATTTGTATTTTTTCTCCCTAATTTACTGTTGGTGGCTGTTTTTGCCCCATTGACCTCCGTTATAACCACATTTGATGGTGCATAAATAGTCTTTGTTTTTGTTTACTCCGTGTAGTTCTGAGAGCTGAGATACATATTTCGATTTTCTCAAACACATCAAGGTATGTACATAAACATCACTCTCACAGACACATACACACACTTTAATTTGCTGTTACACTCCATATAATATCCAGAAACTAGGCTTTTTTTTTCTATCGAAAGGGTTAATGGTGCCAACTGTTGATCAACAGTAAAAATGACAAATTTGACCTCTTCCCAACAGGAAAAACCACCAACAATTAAAAATGCATGATTATATGTGTCATGGTTGTGTTATTTAAAAAAGGAGGTTACAATAGAAGTCAATGGGACAAAAACAGCCACCAACAGTAAATTAGGTAGAAAAGAAATGAAAATGAATAAAAAACAATGCTTCAAATGCAATGTTATTTCACATGTTCAAGACTTTGATAAAAGGTTAAAAAAATCCAGTCCACAATTACTTTTTATATTGAAAATACGACATTTTTGTGTGTTTTTTTTCAGCAAATCAGTGACATTATTTATGAATTTGGCAATTAAAGAGTTAAAATACTGTACATTTTCTAAACAATTTAGTAGTTTTGATCAGGACTGAGGTTGATTTCATTTTTAAAGCAGTGTAATTCAGTGTTTTCATATCAAAAGTGTAGTAAATTTGCCCAGCGTGTATCATTGAGTTTCTTTAAAACATCCCCAACAGCACATAAGGGTTAAGAAACTGTTACAGGTTAACAAATGTTAACTTTCTGGTGAACTGTCCCTTTAGCTAACAATTAGCAATACATTTGTTACAGATTTGTTGAATTTTTTAACTTAAGTTCATAAAAATACAAATGTTACCTTATCATAAAGTATTACCCGTAAACTCATACTGTACTTTACAACGAGGCCGATTTTATTGCGAACTTTAGTAAATCTGAAGCTCCATCATAAAACGAAGGCCACATATTCTTGACACAGAAATGTAGAATCCTCATCCAAATGCAGAGTTGGTCCAAATCCCACTCAGATCCTCGTCACACCACAATAAAAATGACGCACATTTGGATGACATGAACACAGTCAGTCATACGAGCTGAACTGAAATGCATGCTGACATGTAGGAGCGTAAACCCTTAGGAAAACTGTGACACAAACACACACCCACACATGACTGTAAACGCCTCAAACACACACTCACAGAAAGCAGGAGGTTCAGAAGTATAAGTAGTAGGTCCAGTAGAGGAGGTTGATGATGACGAAGGACAGAGGGAAGGTCAGGCGGGAGTAGTTGTCGATGTAGTGTGGGTTTTCCACCTTGCAGCAGTTCAGACAGCGTATGATTCGACGTGCCCTCGACATGCATTTGGTGCAGCGTGTCTGTGGCTGCGAGGAGCTGACGTCCTCCTTACTTTC
Source organism: Danio aesculapii (assembly GCF_903798145.1). Lineage (NCBI taxonomy): Eukaryota > Metazoa > Chordata > Actinopteri > Cypriniformes > Danionidae > Danio > Danio aesculapii. The sequence continues at coordinate 30,714,382 of NC_079446.1, read as the reverse complement.
ACTGGGGGTTGGGTTGTTGACGCTGCCCATGCGGGACAGCATCTCCTCCCGTTTGCGGGCCCGCAACGCGTGGCTGCCGAAGGAGGTGACGATGCCATTCATTTCATCCTCGCGCTCCTGCATTTCCTGGCCATACTAATGCAGCAGTGAGATATAACAGTGGTTTAGTTTTTGTCTCAACTATGGCAAGGTTAAAAAAAGAAATAGTAATGATAATAAAAATGCTAAATTGAATGCAGCTCTTGACAGCTTTTTTTGTCAGAACTGCAAAGAAATGTGACATAAAAAGTTTTTAATTTATCTTTTATTATTTTGTATAGTCAAATCCAGACTGTGTGATATAATTGACAAGGTAATCTATTAGAGTACACAAGTAAAAGTGTTTGAATATGCAGCGATTGAAAAAACTTTGAAGTGTTCTTGATGTACAATTGGTAATTATGTGTTTAAGTAGAATTCTATAGAATTGTTCTGTGTTATTTTATTCTGTGAACCATTGATTATATTTCTTCCAAATTTACAGTAAAAATGTTGTAAATTAGGGCATTTTGCATGAGATGACAATTGGTCAAAATAAGAAAAAAGAGCCTTTGTTTTCCGACATGTTCTGAAAATGTTCAATTTAATACAATTTTTACAGTGGCCGAGAGAGCTTAACGGTTTGCAATTTAAGAAACACTGCAAATTAAGAAAAGATCTCCAGCCATTTGACAGCAAATGTGCTGCAAATCCTGCAAATTAACATATACACACATAAACACGCTGCCTTTTCCCACAACACAAACAAATGAATAAAACGCGCTGTAATTTCTCACAACGCATATAATTTACGAAAGCGCTGCATTTTCTCACAACACTTTCGAATAGCACGGAACACAACAGAAATTTGGGGTACCCTAAAATGTCACGGATGCCGCTGTGCCGTGATTATTGCTCAGTGAAGTTGTAGTTGATCTTTTTTTAATAATTATTTTCTCAGGGTTTTCACCTTTAATGTATAGGACACAAGAGAGTATTGAGCACCGGAGTGCATGTGTCGACACACTAACCACTGTACCATTGGTGCTGATGTAGGTGATCTTGATGTAGGTGAGTTTTTTTGTTTGTTTATTTTAACACCCTGATTCCCTTGTCTTGTTTTTTATTAGCCTAAATAACCATAACCTAAATAGCTGGGCCTGTCACGTTTTAGGATCCCCTTGAAACATTTCCATTGCGTTTCGTACTATTTGCAAGTGTTGTGAGAAAATGCAGCGTGCTTTCGTAAATTGTTTGCGTTGTGAGAAAATTCAGCACGTTTTATTAATTTGTTAGCATTGTGAGGATTTGCAGCAGGTGTGCTGTAAAATGAATGAAGATCTTTTCTTAATTTGCTGGTGTTCTTTGAAATTGCATGTTTTCTTAAATTGGAACACACCGAGCCACCGAGAGCTTTTCTATATAAACACACACACACACACACACACACACACACACACACACACACACACACACACACACACACACACACACACACACACAGACACACACGCACACACACGCACACACGCACAAAGAAATAAAGAAGACATCAAAAATAGACAAAGAATAGAATAGAAAAGAAAGTTTTATATACGTATAAAGGCCAGAGCAATTTTCCTACAAAACAATGCTGTTCTGGTCCTGCTGCATTGGATTTTGTAACACGTTTTTCCCCTGAAACCTACTGTTGGCCAAGATTTCATGCACTTAATGGAGTTTTACATCATGTAGACTCTTTCAGTCTGTATCTAGTGGACTGTGTTCTGTTCAAAAGTTTGATTTGATTTTTTTTATGTTGGCATGAAATGGAAGTTGGAAGACAAAAATGGATGACTTTGTTTGTCTACTTTAACATATATTTGAGTAAAATAACATTTTGAATGAGAAAACGTTGATCTTGATCATGTCTATCAGGAATTGATTGGACGATTGTGGTTTGCTACTGGTGGATCTCACATAAGTGACAGTAAGCATGTCCTCAGAGAAGATATAATGTTGCAGGCGGGAGGGAAAGTCTTTTTGATTAAAGATTCTTTTATTCATTCATTCATTTTTCTTCGGCTTAGTATTTATCAGTCACCATAGCAGAATGAACCACCAACTATTCTGGCATATGTTTTACACAGTGGATGCCCTTCCAGCCGCAACCCAGTACTGGGAAACATCTACTCACACTCACATTCACACACACGCATACACTACGGCCAAATTAGTTAATCCAATTCACCTATAGCGCATGTCTTTGGACTGTGGGGGAAACCGGAGCAACCGGAGGAAACCCACATGAACACGGGGAGAAGATGCAAACTCCACTCAGAAATGCCAACTGGTCTAGTTGGGACTCGAACCAGCGACCTTCTTGCTGTGAGGCGACAGTGCTAACCACTAAGCCACCGTGCAGCTGATTAAATATTACAATGGAATATTTTCTTAATAAATAATTTTTTTTTTTAATTCCATCAAATTTAACTCTAAATTTTATTTCATGATGACCATTTATGTAAACAAGAACAGTAAAATTGCAAAATACAATTACCATGTGAAGTAAACTAAAGATTATCATCTTCACAGCTGTTATGGTATCCTAACTAAGTTATATGTATTTTATTGAAGGTTCTCACCATATATGCGTTGGCAGCATTCGGCTGGTGTAACGTGCAGAAATGGGCGACTGCGTATTCAATCAGTGCACCAAAGATGAAGCTGAAGCAGATGCCCAGATACACATCGATAGCTTTAATGAAGCAGTTGGCATTGGGTAGAGAGGTGCGGGCACCCATCATCAGGGTGGTCATCGTCAAAACTGTCGTTACTCCTGTTAATGTTAATCACAGAGTACTGAGTGAGAAAAGATTTGTGAACCCACATTGTGAAAGTCTTTTGATAATATGATTCATCACACTAAAACATTCTTCTAGCAAATGGTAAAAAAGTAGACGTAGCAAAGTTTTATCAGTTGGAGTCTGATTATTACTTGGTGTGAACTGAGTGAGATTACTTCAAAAATGTTTTAAACAAAAGGGTCTCCTGTTGAACTTAGATATAATAAGGGGCGCTGCTGGCCACCATGGGCCCTCTGACTAGCTAGTTGATATTGAAGGGGGGGGGGGGGATTGGGGTTGGTATTGCGGCTGAAAGTTTAGAGCGGGTGGGGGGTGTTGGTGGGGGGAGTTGGTATCGCGGCTGAAAGTTTAGAGCGGGTGGGGGGTGTTGGTGGGGGGAGTTGGTATCGCGGCTGAAAGTTTAGAGCGGGTGGGGGGTGTTGGTGGGGGGAGTTGGTATCGGGGCTGAAAGTGAAGAAGGATGTAATATTTGATTTATAGGGAACCCTTCTTTCATGATGTTAAATAATTTCCTGATGTCCCTAGAGTGTGTATGTGAAGTTTCAGCTCAAAATACCCCACAATTAATGTTTTATAACTCTTTGAAACTGTCCCTTTTACGCTTTGTGTATTGTGGGGGGACTGTTACTGTAAATTCAAATGAGATTGTGCTCTCAGCCTGATTTTCAAAAGAGAGCGGAGATACAAATGCCTGTGTGTCAGCATAGCAGCAGATTAAAAACATGGCTAAAGTTATTTCTCTGTGAAAAATTGAAAATGTCAAGAATCTCAGAAGAGACTCTGAGACTCTGTCTGTATAGAGACTATAGTGTTCATTTGTGCATCCTAAAACGCAACCATCATAATGTCTTTTAGATGCTGACATTATCTTCAGCAGGTACACAGTGCTAACTTTAATGATGGTCGGCTGCTTTTCATTCAGGGCTGTCTATGCTAATGAGGTCACTAAAGGGAGAGCATGAAAGTGTTTCAGCAGACTGTTTTTATTAAGTGTGAGAAAAAAATAGAATTAATTACATTTTTGCCAGTAGAGGCTGGCTTTATTCATACACTGTTGCCACTGTTGTGTTTAAACCCCTTATAATAGTGATTTTTGCATAACAGGTCCCTTTTAAATCTGTCCAAAATCTTATTTTGCAGTTGTTCAAATTGACTGCAATGTTGTTTATGTTGGCTGTTTTGGCGAAGTAAAAATGTAAAGTTTTAAGGAAATTATATTTAACATGTTATGTCTGGATGTATGAATGTTATGTCTGGTTAATGTTGAAAGATTAACAGTTACTGTATTTGATGTGTTTTTGAGAAAGATGAGATACCTGTTAGTGTTTAATGTGAGATTCAGAAGGGGGCTATCTTGGTGATGAAGAGAGTTCATCGTTTAGTCAGAAACAAGCTATTATTAGCCAAGAGTGTTGCATAAGATGTTTATGTGAAAAGGCAAATCCAGATTTACTCCATTAGCCATGTCATTACTGTAATGGATTATGATCTGAAAATAATAATGTAAGAACAAAATCTGTTCTTTCGCTAAGTGCTCACATTGGCAATCACCTCAACACTGCAGCTGAAACTGCTTGCCAGTTGAGCACAGTGTAAGGATCTCGACATACAGTGTCTCAGCGTATAAAAGAATTTGGACTGTAGGCCAACTCTGATTGACCAAACATCTCATCTGCATTAGATAATAAAAAACTAATCTTATGCTGAGGAGCATGTAGTTTACAGCTGTCAAACTCAGGGCTGAAGCTCTGCACAGTTTGGTTGCAACCCTAACCTGATCAAACTAATTGAGTGCTTTAGGCTTGTTTGATACCTACAGATAGGTGTGTTGAAGCAGGGTTGGAACTAAACTGTGCAGGGTTGACACCCTTGTTTGTAGTTTAAACAGAGAACTGGTCCAATGTTCAGTTTACTAATGGAGTCAAGTTTAAACAAAATAAACACTAAAATTAAATTTTAATACAATTCTAATAAGCTGATTTGGTGGTACGTTTTGTGTCCTATAGACAAACCTTCTATTATTCTTCAAAGACAAAATTTATAATAAAAACCTATTTGAATAACACAAATTATATAAAGTAATATGTAAAAATAATGTTTGTATTGACATTGAGGGACATTTCGCCCTGAAAATATTAATATAAACACTTATTTTTGAGACTTGACCTGGTCTACATTTTGTATCTATTTATGTATGCTTACTCTACTAAGTTAAATTAAAATGACAGGAAACATCTATTTTCTGTATTATTTGTAATATAAAATTACATTGCGTGTCTGTACCTATCTAGTCAACTCTGTTACTGAACTGTTACATTAGTAAAAAAGAAAGAAAGGCATAACAATCTTTAAAGCGCTGATAGAAAAAGCATGTGAAATTGTGAAAATAAGAAAAAGAAAAAGACCAAGTGGAATCCTGTGTTGACCGTCCCTTTGGCATGACTTCAGCTTATCAGTTTTAACCAATGCAAACAATTGTTTTTTAGTCCAACATCCAGCTGTGCAAGAAAACATACAATCTGACATAAGTAAAGTCACCTTTCACTACTGTATTGTTGTTAAATAGAAAAAACATTTTACAATTAACTTTTATTCTAAATCTTAAACCTTATTCTTATAACAAAAATGGTCACAAGCACAAGCGGCCCATATTAAAATGAATTTTAATACCAATTTGGCAATTATTGTTATCAATGAGTTTTCAAATGTAAAATCGTGGCGCTCTACATGATGATGATGATGATAATAATAATAATAATAATAATAATTATTATTATTATTATTATTATTATTATTATTATTATTATTATTATGTATTCATTTTTTATTATTCAAATGACCAAATTCTGACAGAGGAAAGTTGATTTGAACTGGTCAGTTTGATATTTGCCAAATAAATGACAATAGGCTACAGATTTTAATTTAGAACTTTAACAGATTCCTATTTTTTTCTAATGATATATTATGTGATAAATTAGTATTTTAAAAATAAGTATTTACTCATATTTATTTATTAAATCTTAAAGGAATTATTAAGGAATTATCTTAAGGAATTATTTTTGGTACATCAAAAGTGTTGTTGTGAACACTCAACCAGCTAATCTAGCTAATCCAGCTAAAAGTAGTGTTTAAATGTCACTAAAACACAGTACTTAAATCTCATAATTAAATTGAAAATGGTGAATAACTTCAAAAATTTCCACTTTTTGAGGAAAAAAAAAAGCCACCTCTTTCACCAACAGGCCTGGAATGTCAACTCTGTTATTGTGAAATTTTAGTCATTTAGTAATTAATTTTTTTAATACCGTAGTACAATGAAATACTTAAAATTCTGTTTTAAACCTGCCATGTTTAAATCATACAATGAGCTAAATCATAAAATGATGGGAAATGTCAACTCTGTTAGCGGTTTAAAAGGTTTAACGTTAATTTAAACAACAATTAGTAGCATAATCAAATGTTTCCTATCAAATTTGAGCATTTTTCATTCTTTTTTCTTTAATTTTTCATTAAGAAATTGCTGTATATAATTTCATTTTGAGGAAAATGAATTGAAAATGCTCAAAATCTACCTGTAAATCCGGAATGAGTCATGTATTATTTTTATAAATGCTGAAAATAGTCGTTCTGCGTAAGATCTTGTTTTAAACTGACACTTTTACTTGAGCATGTTCAACACTGAGCGTATATTTACTCTCACTTCAATTTAATGATGAAGAAAAGTATTCATTTTAAACAAAAAGTATCACCTCAAACTCATGTAATAGACTTTATTAGCTTATTTGTCATCCATTAGGCCAGGCTGTCGAACACTAAAGCACATATTTGAATTGAATAGTCATATTTGAATGTGCTAACGATTGCATTGTGTTCTTACCTATGCAGATGCGAGCGGGTACTGAGGACTGACTGATCCAGAAGGAGACCCAGGACAAGACCACCAGAGCACTGGAAGGAACGTACGTCTCCAGAATAAAATACAGGATGCTTCGCTTGAGTTTGAAGTGGAAGATCAACTTTGGGTAGTTACCTGTCACATCATGATTAAATTTGTGATTAGATTGTCCCCAAAATATCATTGTGTGTGTGTGTGTGTGTGTGTGTGTGTATTTGTGAACATACCAGTCTCATAAACAGCTTCAGATTCAGAGGTGTAGTGATCCTCAAGGGTGTACTGTGCCAGCTGTAAATTATCCAGACCGCTAACCGATTGGTTTCCCCGTGTCCAATAGAAAACAACATCTTTCACGTTATATCCCCCTGTGGAGAACATAATATAAATCCAAGAGCCAATTATCACCACAGAATAAGTCATTTCAGTGCTGAGAGCTACTATATTTCCGCTGAATTACGCATTCGGTTACTACTAATCTTATGTGCTGCTAGAGCACTATACTGTAAAGCAGGCATTAGCATAATATCAATAATTCTAAATGGAGCTATTCAGTGTTTTTTTAGGGTAATGCTGATTTACCATGGGATCCCTATGGAATTTTAAAACAATTGTACAATCGACCAAGCATGTGAAATAACATGCTTGTTAGCAATCTATATTAAAAGAAGCCCTGAAGCAGTTAAACATGCAAGAATTACATTTGCTGAAAGCACACACTTTGTGCTGAGCTTTAAATTAGGTTATTGAATGAGGGGTTGGTGAATATGTACTATAACAATCACAAGGATAGAATAACTTAAGGGAAAAAAACTAATTGATTTTTTTACGTCATTGATCATTATTATACTGGAGATTTTCTGCAAGGACATTATTCAGTTCAGTTCATTTTACAAGCATTTCTTGAGCTTAAAAAACAGACATGCAATGTATAATTCGAAATATAGGGAAAACACCAGTAAAAAATATTAACACTCCTATGAATACTTGTTTTTGGCCCATTTCCTCCTTATTTTTTTATTGTACAGGATGTTCCGAGCTGATTCCTTCAGCTTAGTCCCTTTATTCATCACAGCGGAATGGACCAGCAACTTATCCAGTATACAGTTGAAATCAGTTATTAGCCCCCTTATCAAATCAATTATTAGCCCCCCTTTGAAATGTTTTTTCTTTTTTTTATATTTCCCAAATGATGTTTAACAGAGCAAGGACATTTTCACAGTATGTCTGATAACATTTTTTCTTCTGGAGAAAGTTTTATTTGTTTTATTTCGGCTAGAATAAAAGCAGTTTTAAAAGCCAGAATAAAAGCAGTCTTTTAAAATTATTATTGATAGTCTACAGAACAAACCATCATTTTACAATGACTTGCCTAATTACCCTAACCTGCCTAGTTAACCTAATTAACCTAGTTAAGCCTTTAAATGTCACTTTAACTTGTGTTGAAGTGTCTTGAAAAATATCTAGTCAAATATAATTTACTGGCATCATGGCAAAGATAAAATAAAGAAATCAGTTATTAACTATTAACTAAATAAACTATTATGTTTAGAAATGTGTTGAAAGATATCTTCTCTCCGTTAAACAGAAATTTGGGGGGGGGGATAAACAGGGGGGCTAATAATTCAGGGGGTTTAATAATTCTGACTTTAACTGTATGTTTTACACAGCGAATGTCCTTCCAGTTGCAACCCAGTACTAGGAAACATCCCAGTAACGCAATCACATACACTACGACCAATTTAGTTTATTCAATTCACTTGTAGTGCATGTATTTGGACTGTGGGGGAGAGCATGCAAACTCTATACAGAAATTCCAACTAACCCAGCTGGGACTCAAATCCGCGACCTTCTTGTTGTAAGGCGACAATGCTAACCACTGAGCCACCCGATGTTCCATTTGTTAAAATGCAATTAACATATAATATATAAAACAATATTTCATTCATACTATTTATAACTTATAGTATTTAGTGTTCTATAAGTGTAATTAATAATATTTAGTGTAATTTTATTTATAAAATATTCATATATTTATTTTGCTTTAGTGTTCTATAAGTGTAATTAATAATATTTAGTGTAATTTTATTTATAAAATATTCATATATTTATTTTGCTTTATTGTATTTATTGTCTGTGTTTTCATGATATATTTATTTATTTACTTATTTTGTATTAATCATCGGTTATTTTAATACATCAGCACATTCAAATACAAAAACAGGACTGGTAAACAGATTAATACAGTCAGGCTAGAAGCTAAAATATACACCATAGAATAGAAAATCAGGAGAAATTTCTAATGTAGTGTCAAAAAGGTGTCCATAGCTGCTCAAAGTCATCTGACTTTTGACGTATGCCATAGGTGAGTTTCTCGAGTGGAAATAGCGCACATGAGACAACCACATTTTAAAGGAGGGTACCTGAGGAGATGACCACAATATAAGTATTGCTTTGCCAGATAAACCAGGATTAAAAACAAATGCTTGGTGTGGGAGTCCAACACAATATCTTCTCCACCATTCATTAATTTTCTTTTCGGCTTAGTCCCTTTATTAATCTAGGTTCGCAACAGCGGAATGAACCGCCAACTTATCCAGCATTTGTTTTACGCAGCGGATGCCTATCCAGCTGCAACGCATCACTGAGAAACTTCTCCACCATATAACAAATAAAATTCCAGAGAGAACTAAATTTCCTTGTAGAAAATGATGTATTTTCTAACAAAAAGAGATGATTTTGTCACAATACCAGAAACAGTGAAGGATTTTTTGCAGTTAAAACAAAGATCATCAAGTCATGATTTTGGTGCAGATTATATGACTATATTATATTCTTACTTTATAATGAATAAAGTGAGTTTGTTTGATAGGCTGTATAGATATTCATCATATTCATATCAAAAGTCAAAATCCAAAGGCGAAAAAACATGTCTTTTCAGTGTTATGACAAAAATAAGCAGCAAGTATTATTCATGCAGCGCTACATCTATGTAAACTGTTGTAATACATAATCTACACCTCAAGATGGCACTGTGTCATGCCAAGTTTAGCATGCAAGCGCATTCTCCCAAAAATAACTTTCAGCACACATTAAATATTTTTCCTTCATCTAGAGCATAAAACATTGTGAAATATGTTGCCCTGATTTCGCAGAGTATTTGGATATATTATGAAAAAAAGCAGCATATAGTGCTCTGTGAAGAGTAAATAAGCTCTAGCTGTCACGCTGGTTTTTGCAGCATGTTTAGCTAATTAAACTGTTCATACCATATTTATCATGCTGAAAATACAGCGTATTAAATATAATAGACTGGTTTAGGCTATGGAGTTGGTGATGATGGCTCATTAAACCGTTCTAGCATAATGGCATTACAAAAAGCAAGCAACTAGACAAGGTGGAAACACCAGCAGCATCTAAAACACACCATATGCTAGTATTTTCAGGAAGCTAATGTACACTGAACTGCCCAAAATCCTCAAGCGAACATAACACCAGTTGGCAAAAATATCTTAAAATATTTTGCTATATTTTTCTAACTGTGGCTTCAGAATCAATGCAAAAAAGAAAAAACAAAATCTTCATCCTTGCTGAAATAAACAGCATAAAATAAACAGCATGTTTAAAGATGTATGGCTGCTTAATATTGGAAAAAATGTCACTGCAATATTTAATTTTTCTGCTATAGGCTATATCTATTGCGATATGAATATAATTTCACAAGATGGCTTAAGTATTTGGAAATAGTTTAACATTTAACATCAATTAGGATGATTTTGTAGGGGAGTGTATTTGCACAATATTCAAAGCTCATTACAAGCGGAGTTGAATACAACAGAGCTAAGATAGCAATGAAATAACCAGTGCTTTATGGTTTTCTGTGGAGTCTAACAGTAATGAGGTACAGAAATTCAATAATCAACCTTAAAATGACCCAAAAATATAAGTATAAATACAATTCATCTTTGTTAAAGCTACACATGTTTGACATTCTTGTGCCCAGAGGTTTTAAATTCACTTGAAATAATACACAGACATGGGTATTAAAAACTTCTGATTAATAATTTAGATTAGATTAGATTAGATTAGATTAGGGTTAAACGTTGCAGGTTGCAATATGTTCTGAGTTGTGGTCCCTGGTTAATTATAATCTCAACCCGACATTGCAGATCCTGCGATGTGACTATTGCAGATTTGCATATTGTGAAATGATATTTTTTGATGCTGATCTGTGGTTTATACTGGTTTGTGCGGATCTTTTGCTGGTCTCCATGATCAGCAAAAAATGGCAAACCAGCATAAAATCATACATTACCAGCAAATGTCATTTATTTCAGCAGGGATGTATCTCAGTAGGTGAAGGAACATAAAATAAACTGCTCTAAAATGTTCATACTCGGCAAAATCCTCCCACAGCAGTGTTAGACGAGTGAGCATACGTGTGCAGATGAATTTTTAACAACTTAAGGGACATTTATGGTGTGTGCACCTGGAGCATCTATCATTAGTGAACTGAATATTTCATCGGAGCTCAACAAATTTAGAAAAGGATTTGAAACATGCATGATGACACTCTTGGTTGTTACACAGCATATGTGTACCAAATCACATTTTGATGGAAACATACAGCACTAAGGTCAGAATGTTCATCAGAAAAATACTGTAGTGCTGACCGAGTAAAAAGCTATTCACTAATTAATACACGATTCAAACTTTTGCTTTATCAATGAAATATGATTCTATATATATAACTCCAGAATCGCTTCACAAATTCAAACCGAACATTCCAGATGAATGCGTAAAATGTAATACAGATAGGAACTCACCGGCCACTTTATTAGGTGCACCTGTCCAACTGCTGATTAACACAAATTTCAAATCAGCCAGTCACATGACAGCAACTCAATGCATTTTGGCATGTAGACATGATAAGACTATCTGCTGCAGTTCAAGCCAAGCATCTGAATGGTTGAAAGGTGATTTAAGTGACTTTGAACGTGCCATGCTTGTTGATACCAGATGGGCTGGTCTGAGTATTTCAGAAACTGTTGATTTACTGGGATTTTAAAGCACAACCATCTCTAGGGTTTACAGAGAATGGTCCTAAAAAGAGAAAATATCCAAGTGGGCACCCTACCTGAGTATTGTTGCTGACCATGTCTATCCCTTTATGACCATAGTGTACCTATCTTCTGATGGCTACTTCCAACAGGATAACGCACCATGTCGTAAAGTGCGAATCATCTCAGACTGGTTTCTTGAACATGAAAATGAGTTTACTGTATTCAAATGGCCTCCACAATCACCAGATCTCAATCCAATAGAGCACCTTTGGGATGTGGGGTAACGGGGGATTCGCATCATGAATGTGCAGCTGACAAATCTGCAGCAACTGCGTGATGCTATCATGTCAGTGTGGACCAAAATCTCCAATACCTTGTTGAATCTATACCACGAAAGAAAGGAAGGCAGTTCTGAAGGTAAAGAAAGGCAGTTCTGAAGGTAAAATGGGGTCCAACTCGGTACTAGTAAGGTGTACCTAATAAAGTGGCCGGTGAGTGTATATCATCGTTTATGGAAGTGTTATTTGGTTGAACACTTTTGGGAGTAAGTTATTTTATCCGTGGCATTACAACAGAATATTGTCAAATGTTCCAATTTTTCTAAATATTTTTCCTGTTACAAGCTCTTTTACAGTTTTTCCTCAATTGCTTTAACACATTTCTTCTAACTATGCCTCATGTTCTCTAAACAGTAAACACAAATCCATAACATCTCACCCAATTTCCCAAACATCCTATTTTTAGGTCAAAATGAAGCTCTACACTCAAAACCATACACTCTTGCTGAAAAACCAAGCTTTGCTCTCAGACATCACTCACAAGGCCTTAAAAGTTATGTTGTTTATTTTTTCCCGTGTTAAACTTGTTTTTTAAAAACAAATACAAATATGTATATAATAAATAATACTGCTAATAATAATAATAACATTATACAAATGCAAATTGTCATGAATAAACTGAAAAAGGCTCCCCAACATGAAGAAGGCATAGAGGTAGTGTTTCTTATATTTATGTAGAAAATAATAATTGTTGTAACATTTTAATTCCTTTTTTTTAAATGTTAAGCAATATGTAAGCGTTTAGACCTGCGTAGGCGCATAACTAACACGCTCTGTGCTGGACTTTAGACCAGCTTTTAGTTGGTCAGTTGAGCAGTATATTTCAGTTCCTCAAAATAGCAACACGCCAACAATGCGCCTTAACACACCTCTTTTTTTTTACCAAAACACCCTTGGGTCTACAAAGTGGCACTGGTCTGAAAATAGCAACAAATCGCGCCAAACACATTTTGCGTCTTATTGCGTCGGGTGTATAAAAGGGTCCGTATCAAACCTGAAAAGTACATTTTTTTCTAAATACATAATCCCTTTGTAGGATTTCTGAAGGAAGCTGCAAATCTTTTGTCCATATAACCTGTATCGCCTGCTATTAATATACCATAGTTTTGATATCTTTATATTAGTTATGAATGTACATGCATTTATTTATTTATATACTTGTTTTGTTTTGTTTTCTTTAGTACATGTTAAAAGTTCCTACAAATGAATAAAGACAGTGTTTAAAAAAAGCTATTCACTAACTTGATCTTAACCACTACTGCATTTGTAAATTTATACAATGTTTTAATTCTAGCTATATACTGTAAATGTACCCATCCCTACAATGTGTCTTCAGAATAACACATATCATGCATTAAAATATGCTGCATTTGGTTTAATAAAAAAAGTTCAGACAAGAACAGTCTAAGATAATATATTGTGAACAATTATGAAATTACTACTGAACAAAACCCAATTTGTTGAAAATACTGTAAAATCTGGTTATGGTTTTAAATGAAATAGTATATTATTATTTGAGACATACAGCTTTCAAGTTGCAGCATGCAGGTCTGTCTGTCCATGGGGTATTTGGTGAGGTCCATACTGCAGGCCACTGTGGTGGTGATTCTGGAAAAGGAGAGAATAAAACACAGTGCCATACATGAGCGAATGCGACCGCTTATATAACACTGGAAATGAGCTCACTGTTTATGGATGCTACATTCAAGCTTAATTTCTGATGCCAGCTGCCCATCTGCACATAGGCTCTGCGTCCCCTGCCACCACCGCCTCTGTTCTTACTCTGTTTTCCAGCATTTGAACTCTTCCACTGGCCTATATCACATCCATATTTAGTTGTCCTCTCATGCCCTATAAATGCCCTCTGCTAATATTGGCAGCCATGGTTAATATAAGCAAATACTGTAAGAAGCAGTGAAGAAATGTCTTTTGTTTGACCTTTATTGTTTTCACGAATTTTTCCACAAAACACTGTTTGTTTGTGAATTTTTGTTTTTGTGGAACACTGTAAAAATGCAATTAGTTGACTTTACTTTAAAAAAGTGAGTAAACCCATTGTTTTTAAAGCGATTAGTTGGATTTACTTTAAAAACATACCCGTCAACCCTCCCGTTTTTCCAGGGATTCTCCCGTATTTTACAGCTCTATCCCGCTATCAGCCCATAAAGGTAATCTCCCGTATTTCTCCCGTATTTTCAGTCTTTCTCCGAAGGGTGGCAAGTAAACATTAAAGAGCCGAGCCTCCTTAGTCATTATACGCAACCCATACCGCCGAACCACCAGAGGCCGCCCGTTGCACTTAAATGCGAGTCTGTTTTGTGCTTTCGCTTTGTTTAGGCATGAAAACACGTTGAAATCATAGACTGTAAAATATATGGACGTAGTATCCGTGACGTCACCCATAGGTTTCTGAACACTGCAAAAAAAGCTACAAGTAGGCGCGGCCAACCGTCGCCATTTTGTTCGTGCATCATCGCACCCACGGCGGGATACCAAACAAGGGCAAAGAGCCGGAGAGTGAGCGGAGCTACAGACACCTGCTGGCACTTTGCTTAGACCTGGCAGACACTTTACTTTGGGAGAAACACTTAATACTCTATTGCCTGCGACTCGTTTGTGTTCTGACCACATGTGCTTGGCTGTACACTATATCAATAAAGTGTTTAGACTTTTAAAAACACTGCCATTCTAACAGTGGGCTCAATTGCAATTTGCTCTATTATGGAGCCAGGACTAGCGGAGTTTTGATGAATTGCAGTTTCAGTTACTTCCGTATTGGCTTCCCGAGGGAGAGCGGGAGGTTGCCGCTTGGTTGAAATAAACATAAAAACGGCGGGATTCCCTTTCCTATTCGTTACAGGTGCCGTCTCCCCTTCATACAGTATGCAATCCTCAAAACAGTCATATAGTTGTGCATGACTGTCTGCTGACGCACTCCATAGTGATAAACAGACACTGTTTCCCAAACGGATTCTGTACACGCGATTTGAAGAAAGTCTGGGTTTTGGGTGCGTGTTTAAACAGACATATACACATAATTAATGATAATAACATTATAGATGTCGATCTTGGTGGGGTTTTTTTTCCAAATACAACTGAATTCGTCCTAAATGAGCACAAGAAGTTAGGAAAGCAATCGAATGCTTTTATTATAACATAAAATGTGTGCAGTTTTAAAGTGACACCTGTTATTTAATGTAATCAAACGAATAAAAACCTAAATAAATAAGAGATTCATTGGTTACTCTTTAATCAGAATGTGTAAGTTATACAGTGAAGAAACAGCTAATGAGATTTGAAAACTTGATTCTATTTCAATATAATAGTTAATTTTAATAAGCTGAACTGTTTGCTAATGTATTTGCTGCTAATGTATACTATTTTTTTTCTTTTGTAAATAATAATAATAAAACATATTACTGACCATTTAACTATTTATTTACTATGTTTAATGTGTATAATTAATGTGTATAATTTACAATATTTAGTAGTTTGGGGATTTTTAAAAGGGGGGGGGTCCCCAATTATGGTGGGCATATCCCTTATTTTCACATCCCAATGTTGACAGGTATGTTTAAAAAGGGAGTAAACCCTTTGCTTTTAAATTATTAAGTAAATGAACTATGTGCAAAATTGTAAAAATTTGTTTAAGTCAACTTAAAAAAAGTTACATGTTACAATAGGCTTACTTTTATAAAGTAAAGTCAAGTTCAAGTCAAGCTAAGTTGAGCTTTATTGTCAATGCAACTTTTGTGAGCATAAAGTGAAATGTATTGTCATGTCTCGCAGGACGACAGTACTACATAAATAAACTTAAATGTGAACACAATATTGGATGTAAAAGCAATTTTTAAACCTATGCATAACTAACATACTGTAGCGGTAATCTAACTCTACATATATAATAAATCAACCCAGACTCATTATTGATATGTACCCCTGTATACATTTCTGGACATCTCGAAATATGTCCTAGGAGTTTTTTTTTTGTTGTTTTTTTTTGCAGTTTTTGTTTCCGTGAAACCACCAGAGGCCACTGTGTGTGCTTTTTCAGATATCAAATTTCTCTCAAGAGTGCCATTCATGCCTGCTCTTCTTGTATAAATCCACCAGAGGCCGCTGTCGACTGACTGACTGAGCGAGTGATCGTCTGAGCGTCACCCACCCCTTCCGTAAACCCAACTGATAGTATTTTCAAAAGCACCAATTGACCCGAAAACCCTTTTCCCTAAACCCAACCGACAGTGTTTTCAAAAGCAATCCAGAAAAAGAAAAGCCTTTGCAGCCGCCTGATTTTTACCATGTTTTCCGATCTTACCACATTCTCACTCTGTTATTTACTTGTTTATTTTATGATTCGCCTTTTGTTTTTGTTTTACCTGCTTTCTGGAACCGTTCTTCGCCAGACTCGAACTTTTCATTGTGGTCAACTCCTCTCTGCATCTAAAGCTACTGGGCAAACTGGTAACAGCAGAAAAGCTGTCCATACAGAGGTAAGCGGTCAGCTGGTAGCGTGAAAAGGAACAGCCATACGTAGCTCTGGCTACATAATTCGTGCTCTCCAGAAATGTATACGGGGGTACGTTTCCACAATGAGCCTGCGTTGCAACAAATAGTAAACTATACACATAATGCAGTATAATATTGTGTAAGATATCATGCAAATGAGGTATTTAATTAAGGCTAAAAAAGCAAGTAGTGTAAGATTACAGTGGCAAGATTTAATTGAGTCTGTGTCTGCTCGGAATTCAGTGTTAAGACACTTTGCTGCATTGATAAAATTTTTTGAACATTTACGCAGATTCAGGTTTGGTTTCTGCACCGCTTTTGCTGTATAAAGATGCTTTTTCTGACCCAAAGATCTAACATTTAACTCATTAACAACTCTCCAGCTTTATTCTTGGAGATTTTTTATCACTTGTGTTACAAGTCGTTGTAGTGAGTGTGTGTGTGTGTGGTGTTTTTCTTTTTCCTTTTCTTTCTCTCTCTCTCTCTCTCTGTCATTCACAGATGCAGCGGAATACGACGGATCGTTATTGCCACTTTGATTGGTGGCGGCCGTATTTAAAACACCAGAGAACATGGATTCCTCAGCTCCCCGTTCTCTCTCGATTCCCTGCTCGTTATTCTTTGTAAAGATGTTGCTACTTGAACGATGAAAAACAAGTGATTGTTGCTGATGTCTTTTGTTGCCATTTTATGAGATGCCGATGTGAAGTTGTACATTTCAATCAGAGAAACATGGTTTTCTGACTCCCTGTCTGGCTTGGAGAATGGTAGGGAGGTATGGTGCCTTCTGTTTATTATTTTCGTTTTCTCCTGTGTTGTTAGTAGGGAGGAAAGTTTACTGTATTTTATTTTCTTATTTATTTTCCAGGGAAGTTTTTTCTAATTTAGTTACTTTGGTTTATTGTCATTTATTTTGGTTTAACCCCTCCAGATGTTATTTTGCTCCTTATTTGTTGTAAATAAATATTTTCTTGTTAATTCTCAGGGGTTTTGGTTTATATCTTGGGGAGAGAGAGCGTGGGTGCACCAGGGATTTTTTAATCCCCGTTATCTAGTTATGTTTTTGGTTTAACTTCTTTAAAGTCTTTTTGACTTGAGGTATTTTTATTTATTTTGTAACACTTGAAACAGTGGGTTGGGAAAGACCGATCTTCCAGATGTTTCATATCACTTCCGGTTCTCTATCATTGGTTATAATTGGAGTTTTTAGTGTTTTTGCCATTATTAATAGCCACTTTCCATTTAGTGAAGCTCAATAACTTTTGCAGTAAATCCCAGCCATGCATTGATGTGACGTTGGCCTGTTTTACCTCATTTTACCTGCATTGGATACTGTTTACCATGGTGCACTAAGATTTATAACTAATTTATAACTAATTTTAAATTCCTTACTCATTGTAATCTAGGGTAGGTTGGTCTTGCTTTGTCCATTTATAGGCTCAAGCATTGGCATATCTTTGTTTACAAATCTATATTGGGTTTACTACCATTATATCTGTATTACATTTGAGAATTACAGAATTACATTTGTAAATAGCGTGTCCTTAGCCATGGCCTTCGGTCACAGGATATTTATTTACTGTCTGTTTCTCAAGTGCAGACTAAGATGGGGGGGGGGGGGGGGGGGGGGGGGGGGGGGGCTTTTAAATACACAGCCACTTTTGCATGGAATAATCTACAAACAAAGCTGTGGTTTAAAGAATTAATTTCACTACATGCTTTCAAAAAGAGTATAAATGATTAAGAAATTGAAACACAGGCTTGTGGATGTTTGAAACAGTTTGCTTGTCAGTGTGTGATTCATGTAATTGTTTTTTGTTTGTTGTCTGTTAGACCCATGTGACATGTATACTGCCTAATCTTGACCAGGATGCTCTTGTAAAAGAGATTTTTAATCTCAATGTGTCTTTCCTGGTAAAATAAAGGTTATAATAATAATTATTATTATAATTATAATAATAATAACAATAATAATAATAATCATCATCATCATCATCATTATTTGTACAGCCCTTGTGAAACAGGAGCTCTTGGTTGAAGACATTTCAGTTGTTAATCACCAACATGCACTAAATAAAAGCATAATATCATGCTTCAAAAATATTTATCTCATATGAATGCATGTCAATTGTTCATATTTTGAGCTAAAAGTTAAATAAATTTAGCTTTTTTTTTTTTTATCTCTGGTGCCAACATAAGTGGAGGGCACTGTATTTTAACCCTGCGGTCAGTGCTTCAACAGTGAGCCCTTTCCTATAGTTAGAGTCCAGTAGCATCTGCCTGAGGAGTGAATGTGAATGACATCTCACTACCTGAGGGCATACAGGACGGTCCCATTGGGGAATATCCGGATCAGTCTGTTTTCGACAGTGATGTCGTGCAGGAAGGATTTCTTGGAATCCACAATGAACGTATCGGGGACCCAGAGGAGCTCGACTAGCCTCCCATCCAGACTCAAGCTCTTATTGCCATCGAAACACAAGCGTTCGTCAGTCCAGCGCTGGCGGAGGAAGATGGTAGCAGTGTAATCCTGAAGAGAGATGTGTGTTTCAGCAGCGACACAAGCTTACATTTACATCATGCACTCAGCTCTTATACAACTCTGACCAAAGATCAAAGAGGCCCTTTGAAATATGGGCCAGTGATCTGACACTCATTTTTGTCTTGATCTACTGAGATTAAAAACCTACACTCAAATGCAGTTCGCATAAGGAAAAGGACTTCTACATGCGTACCTCTTCTCTAAGGAGATTGAATTAGTTTAGATGTTGTTTTTCTGGTGCTTAGAAAAAAATGTGTGTGGTGTATATGTCCACAGATAATAAAAGTAAATATAGGTTATGACAAGTTTTTTACAATGCATAATAAGACATTTAATCTTTATATTATATTTATTATATTGTATTATATTATATTATATTATATTATATTATATTATATTATATTATATTATATTATATTATATTATATTATATTATATTATATTATTTTATATTATATTATATTATATTATATTATTTTATATTATATTATATTATAATATATTATATTATGAGTTATGATAAACAGTGTTGGGGTAACGCAATACAAGCAAAGCGAGTTCATAATATTTTCTAAGTACCGAGTAAAATAACAATTTCAAAAAATAGGTAATAATATTTGAGTTACTTTTTTGAAAATGTAATGCACGTTACTTTTTAGTTAAATCAATGAGCTTTTAAAAAATAAATTGCTGAATTAAAATTAGTCACAATGAATCACGCAGTCAATGAGAGAATGTGTTCATTATTTTAAATGCATCCAATAAAAGGAAAAGGGGATTGTCTCAATAGACAGTGATTTTACTTAAGACAAATAGTACAAAATAGTAAACACGCTGCTTTAAACTTTCAATAATATGTACATACGTTAAGTAGAGCTGTGGGGTCAGGAAGTTCTGAGATAACCGTATCCTTAATTTTTATGTGTTTTTTTAAGGTAAATAAAGGTTATACAGTGTGTTGTTAATTGCAGAGCTCCTCTATTAAAAAAAGAAAGAAAAAAAGTTCTGAAAGAGATCAAGCCTCAGCAGGTCATAAAAAGTAATGCAAAAGTAACTTAAAAAAATGGAGCACATTACTTTCTATAAAAAAAGAAACTAAGCAACAAAACTAGTTAGTTTTTTGGGGAGTAACTCAATATTGTAATGGATTACTTTCAAAAGTAACTTTCCCCAACACTGTATATAAATGCCTTTATATTAGTTGCATATATGCAAAACATTCACAGGAAGCAGTACTTCAGTAATCAATAATCAATATGTAGATGCTTGTAGCTTGTGAAATCATCCTACCATGTTGATTTCTGATATTGTGTCTATGCTGGCGATATCCAGACTCATTCCCACAGTAACAGGGCCATCTGAAGAGAAAAACAAAATACAAAGCAACACGCGCTCCATTTACTATAAAGCAACAACACTGCTAACAGAGAAAGACGGCAGAAAAAGTTCTTAATTTACATGCGTTACAAGAGCGGACTGCATCAACACAAGCCCGGAGCGTTTCCGCTGACTTTACATTTGTTTTAATTGCAGTCGTTGATGATGATAGGACTTTAAGAGAAGATAAAAATCCACTTATGTAAAGATAATAGTGTAAATGTAAAGCTTTGTTCGTCGTACTGCCGAAGAATGGCCTAAGGTACTTGTTGTATCCCTTCATCAGTTTCTGAATGGTGGGGGGCAAGATCTCCTCAGTGTTCGCGACAGAGCCATCCATGATCCTGAAATGGAAGAAAAACACAAAACCAAAGCTGTAAAAAGTACTCTGAAATAATACTGAAGTGAAAGTACAGATACTG
Organism: Danio aesculapii; assembly: GCF_903798145.1. Lineage (NCBI taxonomy): Eukaryota > Metazoa > Chordata > Actinopteri > Cypriniformes > Danionidae > Danio > Danio aesculapii. The sequence goes on along the minus strand of NC_079446.1, from coordinate 30,693,375 downwards.
AGTGTAAGTTTACTGAATAAAAGTATTTAGTTGACAATATATTAGAGTAAAAATGAAGAAAGTACAGCCTTAAATTGTTCTTAAGTATTAAAGGTCACACTTTACAATACGATTTCATTAGTTAATATTAGTAAATGCATTTAATTACATAAATTAATAATAATCAATCATTGTAAAGCATTTATAAGTTCAACATTTACTAATCCTTGTTAATATTAGTTAATGCACTGAGTTAACTTTAATATGAAAACTTTAATAGAGTTAACAAAGATGAATAAATACTGAATTATAATAACATGAATAAACACACACACACAATTGAAATCAGAATTATTAGCCCCCCTGTATATTTGTTCCACAATTTATGTTTAACAGAGAGAAGATTTTCTCAACACATTTCTAAACATAATAGTTTTATTAACTAATTTCTAATAACTGATTTATTTTATCTTCGCTATGATGACAGTAAATAATATTTTACTAGATATTTTTCAAGACACTTGTATTCAGCTTAAAGTGACTTTAAGGTTTCACTAGGTTAATTATGGTTATTAGGCATGTCATAATGGTGGTTTGTTCTGTAGACAAAACAATATAGCTTAGGGGGGCTAATTTATAAATACTGACCTTAAAATGTTTTTATTTTTATTAAAAACTGCTTTTATTCTAGCCGAAATAAAACGAAAAAGACTTTCTCCAGAAGAAAAAATATCATATGAAATACTGTGAAAAATGCCTTGCTCTGTTAAACATCATTTGGCAAATATTTGAAAAAGACAGAAAAATTCACAGAAAAGCTACTAATTTTGAATTCATCTGTATATTGTTTGTTGTTTGTTCATGTTAGTAAATATAATTAAAGAATACAAACTTGTTTTAAAGTGTTACTGTTTTAAAAAGTTTTAAAGAAATTGTTTTTCACTTATATTGAATCATCATCCAATGCAAAGCTGAATAAAAATCTAAAAGTAAATTGTCAACAGAAAACTGAATATTTAACCAAGTTTTCATATTATATTTAACCAACATAAAATATTGGTTAAAAGAGGAAAACAAAACAAAATGCAATAGCAATGGTCAAAAACATCTATTAATACATACAACAGCAATTGAAATACAGCAGAGTGGAAGACAAAAAATACAGCCCTTAAATTGATAATAAACTAAAGCATCAATATATAATAGTCAATATTTTATTGTAATAACATTCTCCACCCAGGACACTATTGATTTACAACCAATTTAAAATAGAATATTGCCTTAAATACTTTTTTTGAGCTATTTTTCACATTTCATAACAAAAAACTAAGCCATCAAATATTAGTAATTGTATTATTGCACACAATTTATCTGAGAATTAAAAATTCTCATCACTAGATTTAATTGCACTTATTCATGCACATTCTGTCAATATGCTAAACAAGATATACAGTACAGTTATAGAAACCTAACTTACTTAGTTCTTAATTTACATGCGTTACAAGTGAGGACTGTCTAAGGCCCAATCCCAATTCTAGCCCTTTACCTTTCCCCTTACCCCTACGCCTCGTTTTGCGCCTTCACGTGAAGTGGTAGGGGTGTCCCAAGTCTCTTTAGCTCGTAAGGCGTAAGGCTAAAGGGAAGGGCTAGATAGCCCTGCAAACAGAGATTTTCCAGGACCACACTCGAAACCAAGGGGTAAGAAAAGTTTCCTCTTCATAAATATACTCAAGTAGTCAATTTGGATTGTAATTGCATAAAAGTACAACTAAATACCCATAAAAATAATATTTAAGTACAGCAATCAAATAAAAATTCAAAACACACAAACATAACGCACAGCACCATCCCAGATGTGTAAAATATAAGCAGAAAAGCAATGTTACCTCGACCGAGCCAGGGCATGTTTTGATCATGCAGATTTTAATTGCCAATAACTTATGACCTAGATTTGAAAAACACAGTATATTTTTAGGTTTCATCTCCTCTCTCATTAAAGCACTGCTACTGAAAGCGGTGTGTGTGTGTGTGTGTGTGTGTGTGAGTTAAAGGCCCTCAGTGATGGTAGAAGCGACTGCGTTTCTTTCCTGCTGAGCGAAGTCTCTGTTTCTACAGTGTAAAAGACCCGTGAGCTTCAGATATTATTCAGCTTCAGGGTAACAATCCCATAGAGTACAGCAGCACGTGTTGGAAATACTTCAAGAGATGTCTGAGGGTAGGAAATAAATAAAAAAACCAGTTTGGTTGACACTACACAATATCCTCATAAATATTCTAGAATGGAGAGAAACAAGTACTGTAGGCCAGATTCACCAGGGGGACGGAGGTACACATGGATTTTTGCTGCTGCTCGATGCGGCAGATCTCAGATTTCTTCAGACATCGCCCCTGCCTATAATATTTGTCTTCTATAAATACATATTCTACTGCCAGGGCCAAAGTCTGAGGCCATTATAAAAGTCTGGGATTCGAGATGTAGTTTAGACCTGATGATTTAAAGAAGGTTAAGAGATGCTGATTTATTCTTACATTCAAATGTATTTGCTTCATTCTCAAATTATGCTGGATCACATTTAGTTTTAAGGTGTTTGTGCAGCTTAAGTGTTGTCGTCATTATAGCTAATTGGACGATCACTTAATTATACTACCACCATATTCATGGGTGTTTTTAGTTTATCTAAGGTTTTGAAGTGCATTATGAGACCTTGGTTTATACTCTGACAGCTTTACATGTTGAAAATAGGTCAATCTGCAGTGTTAATGTGACTTTTAATTATTTTTGGTCATTTAAAGCAATATATTGTTCTATAAATAGTCAAATATATACAAATAATATATATATATTTTTAAAAATCACAATTTGAAATGAGCAACAAATCAGCTTCTAACAATAAACTCTGAGGGCTATTTACATTTTTCAAAATTGTTTACTCTATTTTAATAAACTACTGTTTGTCTGTATTTTTGGCCTAATTAATGTAGCCTTATTGACTTTAACAGATTGTGTTATGTTGTGTTCTGTTTTTAGACTTTCACACCATGACAGCAATCGCATATTTCCCTACTTATACCGTTTCAGACTCAGCATACATTACAATGGACATTAGATATCAGGTGACAGGTCATGTTTTTTTTTTTTTTGCTACCAAAGCATTTCACCTAATTTAAACCCTGCTGCCTATGATATTAGGCATTTGTCATATATTCAAATGGCAGTAAGGCTTTGCATGTTGTAATACACTACACACTCAGAAATAAAGGTACAAAAGCTATCACTAGGGTGGTACTTTTTTTAAAAAGCACATATTTTTACCTTAAAATAACATTTTTGTACCTTTAGTGTAGACTTTTGTACCTTTAAGGCCCTACGAGGTAAACATTTGTACCATTTTAAGTATAAATATGTACTGTACCACTAAGGTACAAATGTGGACCTGATAGGTATAAAAGTCTACCTTTTGAAAAGGTATCACCCCAAAGTGGCAGAACTTTGCTCCAAATGCAAAAGTAAGCATCATTTTGAATGGTTTTATCCACATTTATTGATATGTTTGGCAATATTTCATAGACTGTATTGAAAAAAAAGGATTAAAATGAAAAATTGATTGTAGAATTGCAAGCTTCAAATCACATTTTTTGTATTTTAAATTATGTCTGTCCATTATAATAAACTGTGGACATTTTCATGAACATGTCAATAAAATTATTCAAATTAATTTGTTTACAAATAAATAGACTCAATGATGGGTGAAAATCTGTGGAAATCTGCAGATTTCTGTAAGTAGTTTTCATTTGGGCCTAATTATGCCTATGGAATTTAGCAAAAACTCTCATATACATTGCAAATACGCTTTATGCTTAAATGAGGTGGATATTTGGACTCTCAGTAGTGATTATTAAACCACACTGAACTGAGCTCAACTGAACTGAACTTAAACACTACAAACTGAACTACACTGTTCCTATTTACTGTGACCTTTTATGTGAAGCTGCTTTGACACAATCTACATTGTATAAGCGCTATACAAATAAAGGTGAATTGAATTGAATTGATTTTCAAGCAGTGTTTTTTTTTTTTGGGGGGGGGGGGGGGGGGGGATAAGTCATTTAATCATTCATTAAAGATGTGGCTTTGCATTTATTTGTAAAAACTGGCCAGAAAATCTACAGTTCCTCCATAAAATAGTGTTGTATAACCAAGACAGCCGGAAAATGTGGACGCTCCCATTTATAAAGGGCTTTCCTTGCCATTAATGCTTGGATAACATACAGTACCTACTCAGCATATATAAGTACACCCCTCACAAATCTCTCTTTTAAATTCACATTTTAAATAGGAAGCTATACAATATTATATTTGTGCATATACATTAGATTAGTCAGTACTGAAGCCAAATTGTTTAGTTGTTTAGTTTAGTTGAAAGTTTAGTTGAAATTTTGTAGGTTTAATTTTTGTATGCAATATTTTGCTTGCATTTAATTGTATTATCTTTCTATTTCTAAATATGCTTGGTGACTAAAATATTATTTTAATAAATATATGTTTAGTAAATTTGTTTTGTTTAAATGCACCAAAATACACTGCCTATATTCACTCAGAAATGGATAAAAATATTCACTTTCAATATGGGGTGAACTCAATTATGCTGAACACTGTAACTATATCTTGTTTGATGAAACAATGGCTGATACAGATGCAGCAATATATTTAAACCTACCAAAATCATTCATCAGGATTTTTGGAATGACTTATTGTAAGAAAAAGAAAAATTTTTGTCGCATATTCATTCATTTTTTTATCGACACTTAGAAAATATTTGCACACATCTGTGATGGAAATCAGGCAAGTGTCTAATTTAAACATTCTGTTAGCCTCAAAAAAACAACACTCATGTGAAGCTTTCGTATTCCACTGTATGCAGGTATGAGCTTGGATTGCCACCTGTGTTATGTACAAAATTAGTGCACAAACTTGCATAAAAGAGAAAGACAGAAAACGACTGGGAAAGATCAAACGAGAGGAAGTGAGACAGATGGTGAGAGACACGGAGAAAGAGAGTTTGGAATACAGACGGAGAGCTTCAGGTCACTGACATGATGTCTCTATTATTACTCTCATTAAACTGTTACTGAAGTCTAAAAAAATCATCATAAATAAATAAGAAGCGAACCATGGGTCACTGCCAATATATTAGCCTTCATAAACACTTGGAAGACTGCTCAAAAACATTTTTCACCTCTGAAACGCAAGCAAACTCAGTAAGAAAGAATGATCTTTGGCAATTTTCAGTGGTATCAGAACATTTATATTTTGGCATGTTTTTCTAGATGAAGTCTGACTCCACACGCCTACCCCAATAAAGATGAAGTCTGCACGTTTTTAATGTTACCGTATTTTCTCCTACCTTAGCTTAATAAGCAGAGACAGCTAAAAATAAGTCATCTGTAGGTTGTTTTTCCTCCTCAAGAAAAAGCGTAACACTCTGTGGTGATTTCAAACATTGTTTTGTTTGTTTGTGCATCGCGACAGTCATTTTTTACAGTTTTAAATCAGTTTGGTCACACAAATTACACACTTCAGCTTTAATCGTCCATCCGAATCATGAATAAGGATGGGGTCTTTACCTTAAGGGGATTTATAAGCCTAAAACTAAAGAACAAAGGAGTATTCTGCTATGCAAGGAGAAATGTCATGCAGGTTAAATAATAAACAGCCATATTATCAAAGCAACACCAAGCTATGTGCATTTTCAATGACTCCTTTTTTAAGGCATTAACGTATTTTAGACTTCTCTAATTGATTTGACAATTGGTGTTTAAAGGATAGGTCATCCAAAACATTACAAATCTGTCATAATTTACTCACCCCCATTGACTTGCTTCAAACCAGTTTGAGGTTTAAAAGAAGATGTTTTGAAGAATGCTGGAAACTGCTAACCACTAACCATCCATGAAGGAAAACAAATACCATGGAAGTCGATGGTTACAGTTTCCATTAGTATTCAAAATAAATTATGATCTGCACGTGCGGACAGATTATTCCTTGTCCTTTTTTATGTATTTGAAGTTAAGGTCTGCAATGAAAGCATATGGAGTGCCATGGGATTCATGCTTAGATGATCACCCATCATTAAATGGTATTAAATATACTGGGAGTCTTCAGGGTACAGTTCCCTTGATATATAAACAGCTACTTGAATGTTCATTCAAACCCCTGAAGATATTAGCTGTATGGAACAGAGAACTCTCCTGGCTGGGTTACAGATGGGACACAATTTGGTCAAATATCTGTCTTACCTTCAAAAACCCCTTGCACATTCTTAGTGTGGTTTATTTATCACATGCTTAAGATTGAAAACAGCTGGTACCACATCAGCTCCGTATATTGCACCAATCAGATGAATACTGACAAATTATAAACAACCAGAGTTTTCCACTCCAGTCATCTTCGTCTTGAAGAATCCCCCCTTCCAACCCTACTCTGATAGGGCGGCACAGCAGCCCAGTGGTTAGCACTGTTGCCTCACAGCAAGAACGCCACTGGTTCAGCCCCTCACCAGGCCAGTCGGCGTTTCTGTGCAGAGTTTGCATGTTCTCCCCATGTTCGCATGGGTTTCACCTGGGTTTCCTGGTTTCCTCCCACCATCCAAAGACATACACCATAAGTAAATTGACCACTCCAAAATAGCATCTTAACACAACTCTCAGCCAGATATATCACAGCACGCTCACAAGCAGGGTAGTTCTCGAGACCTACCTGAGCTCAAACTCCCCTCTTGCCCTTCAAACAGGAGGGAGCCCCGGGCTCGAGGATATTCTGAGCTCAGGGCTCTCTCCAGGAACAGCATGCCAAATACAATTTATTATCAATCATCAGAGTGTGAACTCTTGATTCTATTTTAAAACTGCACACAAAATGTATTGTCCCCCATACAAACGATATCTTATGAAACTTTACCAAATCCGAACTGCAGTCTGTGTAACAATAATTATAAAGGTACCTTTTTGCATATGTTTTGGGACTGTTTGGTCATATCCAAATTCTGAAAACATGTAGTTTATGTACTTATAATACATGCTGTTTAAAATACATACTGTGACTTATTTGAGTAAAATACCCCAAGCTTTTAAATGATTTTTCTAAATGGAAGATGCATTACTCTATGTAATTACTTGCTGCTGTTGGTTAACTGTATGTTGTATTTCTTTTAAATGTGTATATGTAGAAGTATATTTACTGTTTGTCATTCTCTTTAAATGTCTGTACTTTCATCCTTTCTTTGTTATGCTACCATTTTAAAATGAATAAAAAGACAATCACAAAAAATATGATTTGAAACAAGTCAAGGCTGAGTGAATGATGAATGATTTTTGGGTGAACTATCCCTTTAAATGGCATCCTTCTGTTTGCTGCCCCCTTCAGGCTGATGTCCAGTCATGTGTGAGTGAATGATGGGTTATTGGCCTTTTCTGCTAATTGTGGCAGTTGATAAGCATTCATCATGCCCTTAAAGGCATCTAACACCCTTTTGACACATTTTTGTTACATGCTTTGACGTTGCTGTCAGAGCTAATAATATTATGCATCAAGAGAAAATGACAGCCATTAATACAGTAGTATTTGCACTTTACTTTTATTATTAAAAATAAACCTACACTTGCATTTATTCATTTAGCAGATGCTTTTATCCAAAGTTCAACTGAAGTAAGACGTGTCATTGACCAAATTGTCTTTTTATTCAACATAAAGCAATGAATTCCACTGAGCAAGCATAATTATTTTGAATAGGGGGGTTTTAGTGAATATTTGAGTGATTTATTAACAAACTGAACTGAATGATTTGTTCATTAAGATGACTAAATCTGAGTCATCTTACCTCAACTTCTTGAATTTATAACTTCAGACACAACGTCCAAACAAGTAATTTTTTAATCATATATTTTTTAATGATCAAATTGAACCAATTCACAGAGCTGGCCAGTGTGATTGATTAACAAACTATGATTTCTTAACTAATCAGTCTGAATGTGGTGTCTTGGCTTGACTTGAGTGAATAATTTGGCATATTCTCTCTGAATAAGATCCATGATAAAAGCTCACAGACTCACAGAATGAATTAAAAGATGTTTCTTTCAAGAAATGTCTAAATCCTATAAGTTAATTGCTCACCCTTAATGTACATTTCCAAAAAAAATATTGCAGGCCACACAAGATATATGGCATTTGGAGATCCAGTATTTTTCTTAATGTAATCTATTTGATCAGGCCTTGACATACATTCATCATTTCTGAATGTCTAAAATCCATTTTAGCAGCTTCAAAAAAAATATCTCGAAATGCATTCCTCCAAAACCTTAATGTAAAGCTTAACTCTTTGGCTAAAGATAGAAATTCACATACATCTATAGGATGAACTGGATTAAAGTGAACAATTTTACTCATCTGGCAATTATTAGAAATGTTTAGGATTAATATTATTCAAGTAAAATAAATAAACTTTAGCATTTTATTAAATGCATAAAAATGCTAATGAAGATTCATAAAATTACATTAAATCTTAATATGCTTGTATTAAGCCAAACTGTAATGTGAACCACATTGACAGCAAACTAATTTCTGAATCTGTGTATTGTGCTGATTCTTCACAACTAAATGTTAGCATTACATTATGCCAATAATATAAAAGCAACCCAGGCTTATTATGAATATGTACCCTGTGTATACATTTCTGGAGAGCACAAAATACATCCCAGGAGCTACGTTTTTTTGCAGTTTTTGTTTTCGCTGTGTAGGCTTTTTCAAATCTCAAATTTCTCTAGGGAGTGCCATTCGCACCTACTCTTCTTGCATAAATCCACCAGAGGCCGCTGTTGGCTGATTGACCGACTGACTCACCAACTGATATCCCCACCCACCCCCTTCCCTAAACCCAACCAATAGTGTTTTCAAAAGCACTAATTGACCCAATCACCACCTTCCCTAAACCTAACCAACATTGTTTTCAAAAGCAATCCAGAAAAAGAAAAGCCCTCGTGGCCGTCTGATTTTTACCTGGTTTTCAGATCTTACTACATTTTCACCCTGTTGTTTACTTGTTTCTTTTATTTTTGTTTTACCTGCTTTCTGGAACTGTTTTTTGTCAGACTTGAACCCCATCATTGTGGTCAAGTCATCTCTGTGTCTCAAGTCTGCCGACATACATGGCGAGCTACTGGGCAAACTAATAACAGTGGAAAACCGTCCTCACTGAGGTAAGCGGTAAGTTGGTAACGCAAAAGAAACAGCAGCCGTCAGCGGCGTCATACCACCCATAGCCTGTGTTGCATTAAAAAAGGTCCGAAACACAGAGGTGAATTATAACTGATAATTATGCATTTTTTCCTCTTTGTTTCCTTGTTCGGAACCATCATTGAGCCTAAATCCAGCCCATGTCTCTGGTGTTTAAGCTGACTGACGTGTTTTGCATGGAGGAAAAGCGCTCTTAGCAGGACTGCCTCCACAACACTTTCTGCTTTAATCCACAGAGACTGTTTCTCAAGCTTGTATCAACTCCATCTCCCTTCTACACACATCAGCACTCGTATGAGACATGAACCCAATTGCAACTCCGTGGAAGAATTTGTCCAGCACTAAAATATTACGCAGAACACGATTCGTTTCGTTTTATTCAAACTGATAGAAAACAAATAACCCAGCTAACAAATAAATAAATAAACAAGCTAGCAATGTGTCCGGCGATTTGTTTAATTAAAACTAGTGGGTTGAGAGTGATGATGACCTAATTATTTTTATAAATCTGAGCACATTGTTGATACCACCAGTGTGATCTCCTCCTGCGATTTGGATCTAGTCTGGTTTACTCAGAGGAACGTGTCAAAGAAACGAATGCTTACTGTACTGTGGGTTCATGCATTAAATATGACTTTTTAAATAGAGCGCTCAGCGGTGTATATTTATGTTTCTACAGATCATTGGCATCTGACTGATAAATACAACTTTAATCATAGAGGGATCAATTTAAAACACTTCTAATAAGGTCATAATATGAATATTTGTCTCTGAGGTCCAATTATAATCCTGGCACATTCACAAAAACGGTTCAGTTATTCAGGCCTATTTCAACCTCTCTGTGATTCTTGAAGTAAAACGAGCATGTGAAGTGAAAAACAACACTTATCTCCGCCAAATCCTAAGCCCTTAAAAGTATTGCCATGTCTGCTTACTTAAAGCGACTTTGGGCTTGTTTTTCATTATGTTACTTGCAAAGTTGGACATCGCTAGATTGCATTAGATTGCAAGTTTACTTCCAAAACACGCATTAGTCCTTGAGAGAGATAAAGAGAGATAAATATGATAATATAAAGAGATATACAAATAAATATTCATGGAAATGGTGAGCCAGTTCTTCTTTTAAATTGTGCAGTTTAGAATAATGTATTATGATAACAAATTCTCTGATCATTATCAATTATAAATCACATATTATATATCATGAAAACAAATTAAATTAGACATTTCTTTCTCTCTCTCTTCTGTGTGATTTTAGAAAAGTTGTTATCATGACTGACAACATGTAACATCATATAAAGAAACTAAACGTCACAAGCTTCACATACTTTTGAAAATGTAGAGTTAAGTTGATGCTGGTCAGAGCTAATATAGGCTAATACATGCCAACCAATCTGATGACAAATAATTTCCTATTATGTGTGCTTTATGCATGATTTATTGAGTGTGATGTGAAGTATCTGAGACTAGTCATTACTTTTGTGTACAACTAGCAATTTATTTTTAACAAAACTGTAGTTGGTAGGCATTACAATTAGCTTTCTTTTGCATGACTTCTTCAGGTCTAATGTTTCGTTTTAATGTCACGTTTCAATAAATGCCATTTTTTGAAGTAGATTCTGAGTTCTGAAAGTTACAGTATGATTTCACAGTACTGTTCCTCAAGCTCTTCCCTCTCAAAAGATCAAAGTGTTTTATTGAAAAACCCCTTTAACCCTTGTTTTACATTCTAAATGTAGACTTATGTTGTGGGTCTGCAGTGTAAATCATACAAAAATCTGATCAGTAACTTTATCACAAGCAATCACACAACTTGTGGCTGAATTAACATTGTATGATGCATCATTTGAAATATAAATGATGTGAAGACCTGTTTCCTGAAAGCTCCTTAAAATGTAAAACTTCTGTAATGATGTTCTTAGAGGTAGAGTAACAACTTCATTTGAAAAAAATTACCTTTTTTGTTTATTTGTTTTTGCACAGCACACACACACACACACACACACACACACACACACACATACACACACACACACACACGCACACAAATACATAATGGATTTTATTAATTTTGGTAAGAGTGGTAAGATTTGGTTTTGGTAAGAGTGGTACAGTGGCTCAGTGCCTTGACACTGTCACCTCACAGCAAGAAGGTTGCTGGTTCGAGCCCCGGCTGGGTCAGTTGGCACTTCTGTGTGGAGTTTACATGTTCTCCCCGTGTTAGCGTAGGTTTCCTTTGGATGCTCCAGTTTCTCCCACAGGCCAAAGACATGCAGTATAGGTGAATTAAATAAGCTAAATTGGCCTAAATTGGCCATAGTGTGTGTGTGTGTGTGTGTGTGTGTGTGAGAGAGAGAGAATGAGAGTGTATGGGTGTTTCCCAGTGATGGGTTGCAGCTGGAAGGGCATCTGCTGCATAAAACCTATGCGGGTAAGTTGGCTGTCTATTCCACTGTGGCAACCCCTAATAAATAAGTGAGTTTTGGTAATAAACGTTTAGCTTGTTTGCCTCTGCCTTTTATTCCTTGCAGTGTCATTGCATGAAGTCAAGCACCAGATGTGGAAAGCACTGCACTATGAAATATATTATTCATTCATTCATTCATTTTCTTTTCGGCTTAGTCCCTTTATTAATCAGGGGTCACCACAGCGGAATGAACCGCTAACTTATGTTTTACATATGTTTTATGCAGCGGATGCCCTTCCAGCTGCAACTCATCACTGGGAAACACTCATACACTCTCATTCACACATATACAGTACGACCAATTTAGCCTACCCAATTCACCTATAGCACATGTCTTTGGACTTGTGGGGGAACCCAGAGCACCTGAAGGAAACCAACACTGACCAAGCCGAGGCTCAAACCAGCGACCTTCTTGTGATGAACCACACATGCCTAGTAATTATTCTTGCGGTTTGTAATAGCACTACTGAGTCAATAAAAAGTCAGTATATATGAGTTCAATTTAAAAGGTCTTAAAACAACAAATAATTATTACAAAGCATTTTTGCTTTCGGCTTTAGGTCTAGTGCAACCAGATTTTTTTATTTTGGCCCAGAATTTTCATTTTGCTGCATCCTTAGCATCAGTGGTGTAAGGTAACTAATTACAAATACTCAAATTACTGTAACTGAGTAGTTTTTTCTCAGGAATTGTAATTTACTAAGTAGTTTTAAAAATGCTTTTCTCTCCCTTGAGTACATTTTTAGTGCAGTATCTGTACTTTTACTCCACTACTTTCCTTCAATCTGCAGTCACTACTTTTTTTTTTCTTGTCTGTAGGGATTAGAAAATTCAGTTCTGTGATTCCTGTCCAATCAAATCGCACATAGGAGTAAAGAGGTAAATCGCATCATAATGAACTACCTCAAGACATGTGCACTTTATAATTGCAGCAAACTGTTTAGAAGCATTAAAAGTGTCCAAGATGACGGATGTTTACTGTATGATGACCGAAATGGCCTTAAACACCTAGCAGGCACAAGACGTCAACATGATGTCTGATTGAAGTTTCACCCCAACGTCGTGGGGACGTTGCATTTTGTTTGGAAATAAAAATCACGTTGACGTCAAAACCCAAAGTAAGGCTGACCTCAATGCCCAACATCCGACCTAAAATCGACCAAAGATCAACATCTAATGACGTTGTGTGGACGTTACCATTATGACGTCTATCAGACGTAGGATTTTGGTTGCCATACCTGACAAATAAATGTCAGTATTTGTCGTCAATATGAAGTTGGTTTAAGATGTTGGCTTGACGTTGGATTTTGGTCACTTTCCAACACAATATAAAATCAACCCAATATCAACGTAATTTTACGTTGTTATTGGACATCAAAATAATATTGTCCTTAGACGCTGGATAGACATTGAATGTTGGTCACCTAAATCGAACCTAATATTAACGTGATGTTGTGTGTCTGTTGGGCAATAATTAAGGTACTACAGAAAGTTACATTTACACACATCCACTAATTACATGTAAATGCATCAGCTTTTTACAGCGTAATACTCACTACTCAATACTCTTCAGTACTTTTGAAAGGGCTCCTTTTTACTCATACTTTGAGTAATATTTACAACAGATACTTTTACTCTACTTGCACTAAATTCTTAGGCAAGTAATGGTATTTTACTTGAGTATGATTTTTCAGTACTCTCTCCACCACTACATAGCATAAATTTTTAGCAGTGAATATGAAAATAGATAACCTAAACTGTAATAAAAATTACCATTCAAAGCGATAAAGAAAAGTAAAGAATAGAGAATAGGGGAGGGGGAATACAGCACAGACAGGAAATATGCTTCTCTCTACAGGTCTAGAGTAGTAGTTGCAACTAGACAAATTTGTAATGCCATTGAATGTTGGTTTTGGGAAGATCACCCCTGATTTGCAGCAAAACTTACAAGCATGGTAGAAATTTTGTACATCTATTTTACAACACATTAGAGAGTCAGAACTCTGTATGCCAAGAAAGTAGCAAAATATATTTAAAAATCACTAGTATTACTAGTATGTCACAAATCCCAATGGGCTAAATAATACAACGGGTAAAACCCACTCTCTGTATGGACCTGTATGGATGGACAAACAACTACATGTCCCTTTGTGAGATTAAGCCTTCAATAACACATCCTTATCTTCATGTGATAAACACCCAAAGATGAGGTATTGCTCTTGTTATTGTGCTATAGATTGTTACATGTAGGAAGCTGAATTCCTGGCCAAACTATATGTACACCCACTAAAGTCTCTTGCCAGGAAGAGAGCCGGGTGGTTGGAGGGGAAAAGGAGGACAGGAAGGAGGTGGGGTAAAGCAGATGGTGAGGTGAATTGATACTGGCACACTTCCTTTACATCACCCTTTGATCTTTAGCAGAGTCATCCTGACCAAGTCTTACATCTCCCCATCAAATTTCAAAGGTCAGGCCGGAATATCAGCATAAGTGATGAGATGCGTATCACATTAAATGGAAATTCCCATTGAACATGGCTGAGCGGCGGCAGTTCCAGTAAATCAATGTGTCTTGTGTCTACAGTGTCACCAGTAATCGTGTTAGCATTGCAGCTACTGTACCACTGCATGGAAAGATAAGCTCAAGCGGGCAAAATAAACAGGAGAAATGATGTGAGGGCTGGTGCTTCCATCAGTAACCTGTACATGGACTCCGACGGTCTCATTCAGGCAAGTCTACAAGGATTAGCTATAATTCCATCCTTCCTTTAGCAACAACCCACACAATCCGGTGTGAATGGATACTTAAGACATATAGTCTTTAATTTCCTGCCAAATAAGTAAAACCTAAATTATACCCGGTTTGTCAATTCTGCAAAGACGACGCACTGAAAGCTTATCACCAGGGAGAACTTCTTGACAAAAATGGGTTTTCCGCCTCGTCTTGTTTGTAGTAACTTTACAAAGTCACTACAGAGGGTTTTTTTTGGCTCAAATCAATTGAGGAAAACACAAAAGCACTAAACAGTGTAGGAAGCAATTATGTTCAGCTTGCCGTATGACAATAATGAGTGAAGGAGCACCGAAAGTGAGCGCATAACAAGGAGTTTCTTACCTGCTGATGAAAAGGAGGAGGAGCAAAAAGCCCATGAAGCTACACACATGCATGGCTGCTCGAGCGTCAGGCGTCTGACTGGGAAATGAGAAACAAAGAATGAAGAGATTATGCAGAGATTCAACAGATTTGTACAGAGATTAAGCATTACTGACAAATTTCGCAGTTAGCACAAGAGCTTGACATTTTAGCAGGCAAAATTAGGGCAGGTTTTCTCAGTCCTTTTCGTAAGTGTATCTAGGGACTACTTAGTCACAAAATATATTCTCACTCAAGTTCTGACTGAAGAGATAAAAATAAAGACTTCAAACTGCACTGCACATTTTGAGAACATTTTTGACCAGCAGCTAACCAAGGGAATATATGGAAAAATACTGTACTTATACTTAAATATAAAGATTTTAGATGATGGCTCACACTATAAAAATGCTGTTGTTTCAACCCAGTTTTGAATAAAATATGGACAGACTCAAGCACTGGATAAAATATTTCAATTATTTTAAAGTGGATAAAATGGGTAAAAAAAACTAATAAGTATCAACATTCATTCATTCATTCATTTTTCTTCAAATTAGTCCCTTAATTATCAGGGGTCGTCACAGTGGAATGAATCACCAACTATTCTGGCTGCAACCCAGTACTGGGAAACAGTATCAACATATAAATGCTTATTCATTCATTCATTCATTATTTTTTGGCTCGGTCCCTTTAATAATCAGGGGTCGCCACAGCAGAATGAACCGCCAACTAATTTCGCATATGTTTTAAGCAGCCGATGGCCTTCTAGCCGCAACCCAGTACTGGGAAACAGTATCAACATGTTAATGTTCATTCATTCATTCATTTTCTTTTCGGTTTAGTCCATTTATTAATCAGGGGTCGCCACAGCAGAATGAACCGCCAACTATTCTGGCATATGTTTTACACTGCAGATGGCCATCCAGTCACAACCCAGTACTGGAAAACAGTATCAACATATGAATGTTTATATATTTAATAAAATCTGCACAAATTTGCATACATTTCAAGCAAATCTTGGATAAAAGGTTTGTTTGACACATTAGAGTCAGAGTGTATTTGTGTAACTCATATGAAATCTTTAACCTTAGACCTGTACACATAAATTTAACCATCTCTGCTGCATAATCCCAGAGCACAGAGTGAAATAATCCCTCAAAAATGTTTTAACGGAGGAATCCAGTTCACTCTCATAACAGATTTACTGATGGTGATATAAAACTCGATAAACACTGTGCGTATTCCTGGGAATTACATAAAACCACTTTAGCTATGCGACCAGCAACTGCGCAAAGATGACAAGATGCAACAGTATAAATAGTATTTAGGTTATAAAATTATTCTCAATCCCCTCATTCTTGAATTCTGTCCATCTGGCTGGAAGCCTTTTGGGCTTGTAAATACCGTAGCTTTAATCTGGCCCTATTTCACAGCTACTTTTTATCTCCCTGATGTCAAAAAATAGTTCGTGGTTCTTTGCTCAGTCTTCCAGCACCATTGCAATCTGTGTGCAGCTGTGACGATGAGCTTCAGACAACAGACGTCTGCCCTGAAGCAAGTGTTCATACACACACAATGTGCAAAAAATGCTTACATTTGGATCACATGGGTGGCGTTACAGAGTATTTAAAGCAGTCAGGGTTTCTTATCACGTTGACATGGTTGTCATTTTGATGAGGCCAAACAAACACAAAACTGTCATGTTGCTAACTTAAAAAAACTGGATCTTCATGAGCACTTCTTTCACAGAGACCAACACAAACAAAAACACACTGGGATGTAACTCCTCTATTATGCCTGTCAGTTCAATTAAATCCAGAACGCTCCATGCAGACTACTCATCTCTAAGATCAGAACATGTAATTCATTATTATTTTAAAACTCCTGTCTCTTTTCTGCTCATCAGCTCAATAATAATGGATTGTGATAGAGGTGGGTAGAAGAATATGTACCGCTGCTATGCTTTTTAATATATATTACCATGTTACAATCAGTGCATTTTACAGAACGATTTATTCACTGCAAAAATGAACATTCTATCAATGTTTCCTCATGTCATTTTAAACTCATAAGACTTTCCCTAATCTTTATAACACAAATAAAGACATTTAAATCAAATATTTAAACTGAAAGTTGAAACAATCATATAGAGATGAAAAAAATAAATCCATACGAATCCACAGGTTTAATCCAAATCTTCTGAAGATACATGATTGCTTTATAAGATAAATAGATTTCATTTAGGCTTTTATTCACATGCAGTATAACTGCTCAGGGAGCGTATAAGCATAAGAACTTTATCTGCTTGACGTGCAAGAACAAACATCATTGGTTCTTGCAGCAGTTCAAATGTGCAGTGTGTCACACAACAATGAATCTTACTGGTTCTCGTGTGTCAAGCAAACATGATCTAGCTTCAACAGTGAAAAATGAATAATAAGAAATCAATTCTGCGATTTACAAAATCCATTGCAATTCTCTCTTGAATCGATCTGAGCCTAGTTTTTATACTCAAACTATCACGTAACGGCGTTTCATGTAAGCTAGCTTTAATGTCACAAGATTAAAGTAAACACAGCTCACTATACGTAATATTTGTTGTAATTTGCTTAAACCTTTCCTAACTTTAATAGCAATCATTTTAGGTTCAAGTGGTTTTTGTAAAAATTAAGGAAGTTAATGCAAGCAAAATAAGGCTGTTTGTAAACTGTACAGTGTCATCTGTTGTTAAAAACTAGCTCAGAATCGATTAAAAAAAATAGCAATTCATTTTGAAATTGAAAAATCATTCATTTATTCATTTTCTTTTTGGCTTAGTCCCTTTGTTCAGCAGGAGTCACTATAGAGGAATGAGCTGCCAACTTATCAAGCATATGTACACAGCGGATGCTTTTCCAGCTGCAACCCATCACTGGGAAACACCCATACACTCTCATTCACACACATACATTATGCACAATTTAGCTTACCCAATTCACCTATAGCGCATGTCTTTGAACTGTGAGGAAACCAACGCCAACAAGGGAAGAACATGCAAACTCCACACAGAAACGCCAACTGACCCAGCCGAGGCTCAAACCAGCAACCTACTTGCTGTGAGGCAACAGCGGTACCCACTGTGCCACCCGAAATAGAAGAATCGATTTCTCAAACTATTGTTTACCACAGGTCTAAACATGAATGCTGTAAACATGTTTTTTCAAAAGAATTAGATTATGACTTTTTTTTCAGTACTGGGTTTCAGCTGGAAGGGCATCTGCTCCGTAAAACATATGCAGAATCGTTGGTGTGTCATTCTGCTGTTGCAACCCCTGATAAATAAAGAGACTGAAGGAAAATTAATGAATGAATGGATTATGCCTTGCTTGATTCAAATTGGTGTAGTTTTTAATTCCTTATGAACATTTTGAAGTGCCAGCGTTTGGAGTGAATAGACTTTTAATAGAAGACAGAAAAGATTTTTGTAAACATCTTAATTTGTTGTATTACAAATGATGACACAATTTTCATTTCAGGGTAAACTAATGCATTTGTTGTGATTGCTGGTGATCTGGCAGTTGCAGATCGCCGGAGAACTACACACACATCACAGTAATGAACTACAACTCCCAACTTGCACCTAAAACACACACCGGTTCCTGTTTCCCACTGATTACACTCACACAGTTTTAACTCATCATGGACTACCTAGCAAACATTACAAAGCATTTTCCTGTTTGTCTTGCCATATTTTTGATCCTTGTCTGTTTTTTTTTTGCTTCGATTCTTTGCTGCCTAGCCTCACCAATTACCTGTATTTCGACCATGTATTTAGGATTACTTTATGCTACTGTTTGCCCCTGTTTTTGACCATTGCCTGCACAACCTTCCTTTAATAAACTGCATGTGAATCCTTATCTCCATTGTCCTCTATTACAGATTTTTGCAGGACAAAAATACATTCTAATAAAATCATCATGTCATTTAAAAACTACTAGGTTAATTTAATTCCTTCATACTGTCCCAACACAAATCGTGTGTGTGGAACCCATCATTTTTTACAGTGTAATGTTTTTTAATGGCAGTCACTCACTCTCAAAATATCTTCTTTTATGTTCCACAGAAGAAAAACCAGCATACAGAATTAGAACATCGTGAGGTTGAATAAACAATGACAGAATTATTTATAGGTGAAGTCAACCTTTGATTTTTGTTCATTTCACAGTTGACACCTCTTTGGAAAAAAAATCTTGACTTATTTGTTCTTAAAATATGCAGTTTTTCACTGTATATCCCATTCCCAAACATCCCTCAATTATGAAAAGCTGTTCTCCCTCACTTCCACCCCTGTCATTTGTGAGTCAGTGGCTGCTCAGAGGATCCTGGTCTTAAGACTGAGATGTCATTCATTTAGAGTGACAGGTGACATCTTCAATGAGGTCTGAACCTTGATAAGGAAGACCCTACGGGAAGGGTATGCTGGACGTATTTAGCAGCCTTCCCAGTAAAACCCAAAAAGCCTGCAGCTGTGAATGCGCTCGTGAATATGGGTATTGGGTCTCCGGTGCTACAGATACACAAAATTGCCCTCCTGACTTTTGTAATATTCACTATCATTGAAATGTTTGGGGCTTGTAAAATTGTAAACGTTGTTGAGTCTGTTGTGCACACCAACCTTCTCGGTCTACCAGTAAGGTATAATATCAAAATAGCTCTGGCTTTCTGTACACACTCATAAACACCAGATTATTTCAACTTACATTAAATTACATCAAATTGGGTAAAATATGGACTAACCCAAACACTGGGTTAAATTAGGTCCTTTAATTTAGCTAAAAAATTAAACCTACAGTTGGATTAGTCCCTAAAACACCTATAATTGGGTTGAAATAACCCATCTCTATTCTATCAAATGTATACCTATAAATAAAAACAATTGGCATGAAATAATAAAAAGTTGAATAAACCTGATCACAGCAAATGTAAACCTTTATTATTCTTAATAATCGTCTAACAAAAAGCTCTAAAGGACAACATCAGTATATGTATATGTGTACTTGAGTGTAAATATACATATTTTTCAAAATATTAAACATAAATGTGATTTTCTTGTTGAAACTGTGATGCTTTTTTTAGGATTCTTTGATAAAATGTACCAAAGAAGTGTATTTATTGGACATATAAACCATTTGTAACATCTCCACTGTCACTTTGATCAATTGAATGTGTTATTAGTGAAAAAAGATACTATTTCTTTTAAAAATGAAACCTCATTCTAACCCCAAACTTTTGAACTATGATTAGGAGGCCTGCATGACGGTTTGTCTGACATTACTAAGTGACGTTCATCTACAAAGCAAACAGCCTCAGCTGTTTTTCTTTATTGTGCACCTTCTTGCTATATTGACTTCAAACAGCAGAAATCTCAGAGAGAATCTAGGTCAGTGAATGACTGAGTTCTGTATCTCGAACAGCAGGGTCCAATTACAGTTCTTTGAGAAACTTAAAAATATATCCACCGATACCTTCTAAATTAATCATGAAAGCAAAACAGGAGCGTAATGTGCAATATTTTTAGCCTTATAATTTCATGAAAAATAATTTTGTTTATTTGCATGATGCAACAAGAAAAACATCTTATTTTTTCCTCTTAAATATTGTAAATAATAAAATATGAATGTGGATGAGAGAGAGTTTGTGTGCAGGATAAATCAGATTGCCTTGCTTTGATAAAGATTATGGCATCTTATGGTACTCAGAATAAACAGCTTTGACACAACTGATCATTTACCAGCTAACAGAGCATATGAAAAATGCTGATTTGAAAATCAGCAGAGAGCTTAGACTAAAGCCTTTAGCTAATCACGAGATGGAAATCTGTGTGTTTTTTCAGGCCACACTCTATAGTAATGGATACAGTCATAGCAACTATTAAGTCTTTGTGTCAGTTGAGGTTGTCAATTAATCTCAGTTCAAGGGCTTTTCTATAACCTTGTGTCTTGTTTGACCCATTATATCGACTTTTCAATCTATGAGTGCCATTACAAAAAAACAATCATATAATAAAATGAAGCGTGGTGGTCTGTGACACCAGGGAAAAATGTGAAGCTGAGAGGATGATAATAATGCTCAGTTCACTTTAAATTCATTGTAAGTGGGTCTAAATGTAAGCAAAAGACAAAACATGCATATAATGGGTCTACATATTCCATGCAATCTTTGCCAGAACTGAGTCAGAATATCTTTAGACCACATCTGTCAAAAGTTATTTTCAACTTAGTGCCTCTACAGAAACATCCCAGAGTTTTAGTTTTGGAACTGTCATTCATCTGAAAATCTGAGCTGGTCACTGAAATATATTGTATAGCTGAATCCTGCAGGGAAAAAAAACAACTGCAAAAACTGAAAATAATTGCTGGCCATGTTATCCCTGCTTACAGAAACATAAATATGTTATTTACTGTAAAGCTTTAATGGTCTTGCATTGATTGTTATAATAAGATAGTTATAATAAGTTAGCCACTCTAACCACTTTGAAATGTAGAATATTAATATTAATAATTAGTATTTTATTTTATATTAACACTATACATAAATTCTCATGTTAAACCATATTAATGTTATATTCTAAATGAATACTACACACACAGATTAAACATATGTTCACTACAAAATCAAAACAGAAACATTAAGTTCAAAATAACCATTTAAAAATTACCAAGAACATTCATTAATTTTCCTTTTTAGTCTCTATTTCAGAGATTGCCACAGTGGAATGAACTGCCTTCCAAGAACATATTTCTAATAATTAATTTTTTATGCCAGCATTTACAATAAAAAACATGAACATGGACCTATAATATGACCATAATATTTAGCCTAGTTCAATACTGAAAGGGTTAAGTTTGACGACCTGTCACACCTGAACTTCGTTATAAACACCAAACCAGTATACATTAGTGAAACCAATCATAAAACGCATATCAGCATAAACATGTCGTATAAAAGAAGCCGTTTTAAACTAAATTAATAATTTTTTTCCCACATTAAATGGTTAAATACCTTAAGGGTTAAATTTGATGCCCTGTCACACCTGAACTTCGTTATAAAAACAAACCCAGCATACAGTACATTAGTGAAACTATTCACACGAATCATAAAACGCGTATCAACACAAACTGTTTCATATAAAAGAAGCCGTATTAAACAAAAAGAATAATTTTTTCCAAATTAAATGGTTAAAACAAGCACGATTAAGAGTAAACGAAAATAAAAACATAAATCGTTTACTCCCGACTTTTTCAAACACTTCATTCACATTTATAAACGTCCATCGCCTCACACATGTCTCACTGCGTACTTACATTTAAAGCCGGACAATAGTTTGCATTTCCCAAACGCTTATAGAATCGAATCACTCATCTGCATAAGTCGGATCTGTCGTAAATCCGAGCCATTTAGCTCAGTGAGGAGAAAGATGTGACTTTCGGCGGTTTCCGCGGCGCTGGAATCCGTCAGTGATGCGCAACTACTTCTTCACAGCAGTCAGTCAGTCTAAACTACTGGTTGCATCCCAGACACATTCCGCGCTGTGCTCACAGCAGAACAACCAACCTATCCGCGATAGACTGATGATTTAGTGCTGATTGGGAGGGGGGCAGCAACGGAAAGTGACATCTTACATATTTGGAAAAGAAACATTGAATCAAAATGACATGTAATTAACACATAGCCACACGTACATATACAAATCTCCATAGGCTATTGATGCCACCACGTCTGTCATCTCTTTTACGTTGTCACTTTGGTCATGAGGTTATTTCCTTGGAGGCATGAAAATGCAGTTTCACATGCTCGCCCACTTCTGGCAAATAATAAAATGTTTGACATTGCATCATTACCATACATAGATTATGCCATAGCACTCTAGGGAATTATGTGGTTATCAAGTGCAGAAATGCATTAGCTTCTTCTAGCAGGTTGTCAGAGGCTGGATTCTGCAATTTCAGGGGAAGCTCCAGTTCCAGCACCCACAGAACTGGCAGGTCTTCATAATAAACCCGCTTACTGCTGCTCTCCAACATATAGGTGCCAGCAGGCATGGAGATCTGATTGTAAGAGATTCTTTTGAAACTGATGGATGTCTCCTCTGCATTTTTCAGAGCTTGAAATATGTGCAGATCGCTGTACGTTTGGCTGTAGGCGATTGAAGTTTTGAGAAGGTAATTTAACCATCTTAAAAAAAATCCCAGAACTTATTTGTTGTTGAAAAGAGTTATGTCTAGGCTGATCTATCTTCATCAGGCACCTGCAAGTCAGTCGGCGCCAATGCTAATTGACTGCATATCCATGCACATCAGCATGTTACCTGTCAGATCAAACATTACACAAGATGCATTCAAATAGGATCCTCCCACATGGCTGCGGAATAAAAACTGTTTCAGGGTTGCATGCCAAACGCTGTGCTGTTCCTGTCCAAAAAGTTCTCTGCTCGTTCATGCAAATACAAGCGTCGAAGGCTTCCTGCAACACTCCCACACGAGACATTTAAATATGTCCTTTAGTGTAGCACCCCATTAGAACAGAGCAGAGAATCGTGAGCCCATGAGGGATAAGATCCATTATTCAACATAAAGTGTGACTTGAGACAAAAACTAGACGATGCTAGAAGAGACGTTAATTGTGTAAATTTACTGGGTGGCAAAATAAACAAAGCTGATTGCTTTGACATTCTCATACAGAACATTATTCACAATCTTATCTATAACAGAGAATTCATGCAGAAAAATCAGGTCATGCAGACAAAAACATGAATGTTCTTCTAAACCAAAGCAAGGATTGGATACCAGTCTTTATTTCTGTGCTGTATACAAAATGACAACCTAAACATGCTTTTTTTGTGCTAGTATCAGAGTTAGCTTACTGACTGAGTGACTGTTGGTTAGCTATGATCTTTCAGCTTTATCTACTTCAAACAATGAAATCTTAATATATTCACTGGCCACTTTATTAGGTACACAAGTTTAACCATGCAATTCCATGCAAATACCTTGTCATGAAAAAAATTCTAAGTTTTCCTTATTAATGCAACATTGTTAAATAAAATAAGATCAATCATTTTAGTTCTATAGAAAGACCGTTCTTACCCTTTTGATTAGCATTATTTCTTTTGGGTTTAATTGACAGAATTTCTACAAAGCATGTTGTAAACTCTAAACTTGCTAACTTTTTTTTTTGGTCATTTCCATAATGAATGTTTATTTTCTTTATTTAAAATCTAAAAAACGTTTACAGATTGTTATTTTTCTGATCCCATAACTCTGTGGTTAGTTGTTTTGGAAAATATGAACAGATGTTTCAATATAATATTTTCTCTATGAATTTCTGTTTTGAGTTTTTATTGCAAATGTCACATCCATAATGCTGGAATTGCTCAAATATCTAAACAGCCAATCACACGGCACCAAACTCAATGCATTTAGGCATGTATACATGGTAAAGATGACCAGCTAAAGTTTATTACAAGCATCAGAATGGGGAAAAAATGTGATTTAAGTGATGTGGTGGTTGGTGCCAAATGTATTGGTATAATCTTTCTGAAACTGCAGATCTACTGGGATTGTGATGGATAATTATTTGTAAGGTAATTATCCAAAAAAAGACAAAATATTCAATGAGCAGTATTTCTGTGGGTGAAAATGTGAGCATCTCTGAATGTTGAACCATGCAGATGAACTACAGCAGAAGACCACACTCAATGTAAAAAATGCTGAGTTTTACCAGCCTGATCTCCCGAGGACACGTAAGTATTTTGTTTTTTCAGTTTCGTGGCTAATTCGTACAAATTCGTACAAGTTCAGTCATATGAAAATGTGTGATTTTAAAAAGGAAGTGTGGCACCAAACCCCACCCTTAAACCCAACATCATTGGGGGATGAGCAAATCATACTAAATTGTATGAATGAGATCGTATGAATTCATACGAATTAGCCTCTAAATCAAAAAGTTATGAATTGCCGTGAGATAGCATTGGTTTCACACAATTCATTAATGTTGTCCCAACACAAATCAATTAAGTTAATTGACTTTGACAAATTTAAGTGGATTGAACATAAAAAAATTAAGTGGTACAATTTTATAAAGGAGACGTGGCATCCAACCCCACCGCTAAACCCAACCGTCATTGGTGGATGAACAAATAGTACTAAATTGTACAAATGAGATTGTAGAAATTCATACGAATTAGCCACTAAATCAAAAAGTTACAAATTGCTGTGAGATATTTATTGGTTTCACACAATTCATTCATGTTGTCCCAACACAAATCAATTAAGTTAATTGACTTTGACAAATTTAAGTGGATTGAACATTAAACAACTTCAAAGTTATTGTTGGAAAAAAGGAATATATATATATATAAAAGATATATATCTTTTTCTGTTCATTAAACAATTGTATTTGTATTGCTTAAGGTGAAATATTAACTAAACTTCTTCTCTTGAATGTGATATGTTTTGCATACTAATGAAGCATTTTTGCAGAAGTAGATGAAGCTGAGAGAAATGCAAAGGTCTGATTGTCTAATATTAACTTGAGCTCTGCAGCTAAACTTCCTGTGAGCAGAGATGGGTTGAAACTGAACACAGTATATGTTGAGAAGTCTTGTGTTTAATGTTGTGCAGAGAATTCGAAAAAGAGGGCGTATGTATGGGTGCGGCCAATGGAAGACTGGAGAATGATTGACAAGTGATGAATTCCACTAAACTCCACCTGATAATATCAGCTGCTTATAAAAGCTCAAGTCAGGAAATTAAAATTGTTGCGCACATCCTGAATGTAACTTCAGCATTGCAATTAGGATTACAGAATTCTGTGAATCGAAATTATTCATTTGTATACAATAAATTACTCCTCTTTATTGAACACGCATGGAATTGATTAGATATTCCTCAAAACATATCAAGAATTGTGTTGTTTCAACTTATTCTAAACAAACAGCAAAAAATATTATTTTATTCTGGTGACGGACCAGTTAGATAATAACACCAAAATGAGGCACAGGCTTACCAGAGTTTGTAAAAAAGAACATTGCAAAAGGTTGTTTGGTCAGATGTGATGTTTTACTAAAAATTTGCTAAATTTCTAAAGATTTTTTCCAGCTCACATAAATGCAACACAACTCTTGAGGGATTCTTGGGACAACTGAATTATGTTCAATCCACTTAAATTGTAAAAACTAAGATAACTAAATTCCTCCATGCAAGTTGTGAAATCGTACTGGGGCAGTGCGGTGGCGCAGTGGGTAGCACTGTCGCCTCACAGCAAGAACGTTGCTGGTTCGCGCCCCTGCTGGGTCAGTCGGAATTTCTGTGTGGAGTTTGCATGTTCTTCCCGTGTTGGTGTGGGTTTCCTTTGGAAGCTCTGGTTTCCCCCACAAGTCCAAAGACATGCGCTATAGGTGAATTGGGTAAGCTAAATTGTCCATAGTGTATGTGTGTGAATGAGAGTGTGTGGGTGTTTCCCAGTTATGGGTTGCAGCTGCAAGGGCATGTGCTGCGTAAAATAAATGCTGGATTATTTGGTGGTTAATTCCGCTGAGGCGACCCCAGCTTAATAAATGGACTAAGCTGAAAAGAAAATGAATGAATGAATGAAATCCTACTGTGTATGCACTTTTGGTTTGAGCAATTTTTGATGTGCCGTTTAAACTGCTGATCCAAGCAGTGAATGGCCTGTACAAGTAAACATGTTTGTCCAACCTAATGAAAACTGTGTAAAAAGTGTTAAAATATGCATGCATAAATAAAATAAAAATATCTTCCGTACTGCACTTTCTGGCAAGACTCAAACTGTCAAGTGGATGCAAACTCAGCTGCAAATTTATAAATGTGACTAAAAAGACATGTACAATGAATGTTTTATTCAAATGCCTCTTGCCACCGCTGCCTGATGTCAGACTACACACCGTGTTTTTGAGTTTTAATTGCCTGCAAGTAGTCCACTGGGACAGTTCCTCATTTTGTTTGATAAATCTTTAATTGTAGCATGCCATGCCTTCTGTTAAGATAAACCTGGGCCTAATTATAACTAATTATAGCAAGCATGAATAATTGATTTAACATTTTATACAATTATATAAAACATGAAATAGCTCAACCACTATTTTACTGTTGTTCCCTGATTGCACTCGAATTGCACACACTTTTTAAATTATTTAATTAAATAACAAGCAAAAGGGCAAATGAAGTACTCATATTAAAATGCCAAAAATTGTAAGGCTTGTTCAAGAGCTTAGGTGATATCCTGTGTCAATTTCCACAGTTTTTTTTCTTATAAAATACAATAATTTTTGTTTCATTTATACCTTTGACAATATTTTTTTACAGTCTACATTAGGAAGTGGGACCTTAGATAGAAAACGGTAAGCCAAGAGTAAAACAAGTCAGCACTCAAAATATTACTTTTGCTGCTTTCTTATTTAAAATGAGTGGAAACACCACAATTCTTAAATGTTTTTTACTAGTTAGCACACAACTAAATTCTGCAAAATTAAGACTGTAATTGGAGTAAACTAAGTGAACATCATTCCTCAGCATACAGTTCAGGTGAGTTAACATAACATAATTGATCTAAGTAAATGTGACTCAATTTGACCAAGAATTACTTTTACTACATTAGTAAATAATACCTGATTTAAAGTTAAGATGACTTACAGTTTTTTACAATTGCTTTGCTACAAATTTCAGAACCCCTCACTCAATTTTCAAAACTCTGGACAGAAAACTCTAAACAGTCACTACTTTTAACACAGGCTCTCCAGTGTTAGAAATTCTGCATGCTGCATTCAATTCCTTATAAAGAAGTCCTGCATTTGCAATACTTTTATTATACAAATACCACAGGAACATAACTTAAATTCACCCACACACAAGATACACATCACTTCAATAAACAATTATTCACAATCATTAAATACTGTTGTTTAAAACATATACAGGTTGAATACAGGTTTCATTATGGTTTATACATGAGTGTAGAGGGA
The DNA here is from genome assembly GCF_903798145.1 of Danio aesculapii. Lineage (NCBI taxonomy): Eukaryota > Metazoa > Chordata > Actinopteri > Cypriniformes > Danionidae > Danio > Danio aesculapii. The sequence goes on along the minus strand of NC_079446.1, from coordinate 30,665,489 downwards.
ACATGTGTGTTCATATATGGACACCTATATAATGTATAGGTCTTATATATGTAGGTAACATATATAACATAATAAGCAATATTTTGACATGATATATATATATATATATGCATGTTCTCTCCATGTTTGCGTGGAGTCCTCCAGTGTGGGTCAACAAAGAAGCCCAAAGACATGCGCTATAGGTGAATTGGATAACCTACAGTAAATTGGCCGTAGTGTATGAGTTCATGCGAGTGTTGGGTGTTTCCCAGTACCTGGTTGTGGCTGGAAGGGCATCCGCTGTGTAAAACATATTCTAGAATAGTTGGCGATTCATTACGCTGTGGCAAAATCAGGAACTAAGTAAAAGGAAAATTAAATTAAAATAAATTAACTGTGATGTCAGCTGTGACCTCACAAACACTGATTAAAACCATTGGTTAGGTTTAAATTCATTTAAATTCTTACTCATGTTTTGAGCCCTGTCTGCCAAATTAATTAGCTTATAAACAGATTCACTAATTGAAATTCTTTTTGATAACTTTTTATCTTTATAGCGTCTATAGTTGCCATTTTTTTCAGTTGATTGGTTTGGGAGATTGAATAAGAATGCTTTGGTAACCCAAATTGGCCAACAAACCTCAACACGTTCTATTAATGTTGTCCATTAGAGGAAACACAAGGATAAGAAGCATCTGTAATTTGATCCCCTCAGTGGGAACGAGATACTTTGTCTGACATTATGACAGTTTGGGAATGGCTCTTTATGACTGCATCTGAAGCACCTGTCTAATCAATCGATGGTGAGACGTCGTCCTGTGATCTATGATGGTATACCATGGAAGCTACTGTATAAATGTTTTACCAGGACTAAACATAGTCAGCTTCTGATTGGCTCAAGTCACTCACAGGCATGCAGGGAGTATAGCAAGGTGATGAAGAGCAGTGTTTCTCGACCACATTCCTAGAGGACTGCATGTTTTGGGTGTCTCCTTTTTCTGTCACACCCATTACTGGTCTTACAGTATCTGCTAATGAGCTGATGATCTGAGTCTTTTTAGTTATGTAGTTGAGAAACACTGATGTAGAGTCACACTCTCTCATAGGGTTAAAGTCGTAACCTGAGGTATACCCGTTAAAGGCATGGAAATGTGAATACGATATATTGACAGGTTTCAAATATTTTAATTGACCTCAGATCAGTTTTACAAGTTTGTAGATAGTTTAATGAGGCTTAATGTAAATGTAAATGTAAATGATAGTTTATGCTTTCAATTTAATATTTGCAATGTGTTTTAAATAAGGCGAAGCAGTGGCGCAGTAGGTAGTGCTGTCGCCTCACAACAAGAAGGTTGCTGGGTTGCTGGTTCGAGCCTCGGCTCAGTTGCCGTTTCTGTGTGGAGTTTGCATGTTCTCCCTGCGTTTGCGTGGGTTTCCTCCGGGTGCTCCAGTTTCCCAACAGTCCAAAGACATGCAGTACAGGTGAATTGGGTAGGCTAAATTGGCCGTAGTGAATGTGTGTATGTGTTTCCCAGTGATGGGTTGTGGCTGGAAGGGCATCCGCTGCGTAAAACAAATGCTGGATGAGTTGGTGGTTCATTCCGCTGTGGCGACCCCGGATTAATAAAGGGACTAAGCCAAAAATGAATGAATGAATGAATGAATGAATCAATGTTTTAAATAAATGTTTTTCCTGAGTTTCTGTTGCATTTATACGGTTTTGACCACCAGGTATCCCTAGTATGTGGTATTTTGAACGCTTCAAAACAGTGAATCATTTTGCAAAACAACTGAATCAATTGTTTTGAAGCTTTGAATCCAAACCTTTATGAGTTTATTTTACTGTTGAACACAAATTATTTTGAAGAATGTTGGAAATTGGTAGACATTGTCTTCCATAGCAAGAAAAAAGATATTATGAAAGTCAATGGCTACTGCTCTCCAACATTTTTCAGAATATCTTCTTTTGTTTTTAACAGAAGGGGAAAAAATTATTTTTGGATGAACTATACCTTTAAGAGTATGAATATATTCAGAACATTTGTCATATCAATAGATTAAGCTTTAGTCTGGCTCATTAACTTGTTAAATCCCAGGCTGTGTTCAGTTGGTTTCCGGGCTTTAAATTATAAAGTTATCACACTTAGATGAGTGGTTTCTACAAAGCTAACGGGCTCTAATTCATTGTAAGCTGTTGAGTCAGCATTCTCCGCCTCACACTTCCTATGTGATAACCTGAGTTTAATGCTAAAGGGCAACGATTGCTTTCACAACCTATTATGGTGTAGCGGTGCATTTCTTGATGATGATTTCACAGCACAGTGCATTTTCTTCTGAGATAGATGAAGTTTACATCAGCCACAGGGTGAGATTTATCCAGTCTCACATCTACTGTATCATCACTTTTCACACCTCTTATTGCTGCAGACATCCCAATGGCCCCAAGAGCAGAGGTTTGGAAGAGCTGAAGTGTGTAATTTTTTTTCAATCTTAAAATATTTTCAACTATCTCAGCTTAATACGCAGAGACAGCTATAAGTAAGCCATTTGTAAGTTGTTTTCTCCCAAAGCACTGTGTAAACAGTGTCTCTTTCTGTGGCTTTATCACATGTGATTCATAATTTTTGTGAAGCACCACTACCAACTCAACCTGAGGACATTATTCCAACCCATGGTAGTCTGAGTCTTGAAACCTGAG